>NC_086451.1:161548741-161848741 GCF_028390025.1 Pseudophryne corroboree | reverse complement strand
GATTAGCATCGTGCTTGTGTAGTCGTAAAAGCTTCTTGTCTGAAACCTCCCTGTCTGGAATGATAAAATTAGGAAATGTATTTGTGTCATTATTATGCCAAGTTCATATTGCTTTTGTGAATGTTATGTAAGAAATGGTAATGATTCTAACCGAAATGCACTAAGTTTTTCTAACCCCAAACCCGGGTTCCCTTCTACAATAAATCCTTGTTACTATATCCCAGCGTAGTGGTCCTTTCCCATTTGGGGTGTTGTCTGTACTGGGGTATCTCCGTCCCTCTGCCCAGGTCCTAGACAGGTGTCCGCAGACTCCAACTGGCTCCGCACAACCAGGAAGTGGACGACGAGAGGAGCAGCAACGGGACGAACACGAGACTTCAGGTGAGCCCACTAAGGTATCACATTAGTGCTTCATCTACACGTTATAGCCCTGAATTTTCCAATGCCTATCTCTTTGCAAAAGAGAGATATCGGCAAGGAAAAGCTATATTGTACCTTGGCATTTTTCTCCCAAACGAAGGACACTAGAATGAAAATTTTAAAGCCTCCTGTTAGTGCTTCATCTACACGTTATAGCCCTGAATTTTCCAATGCCTATCTCTTTGCAAAAGAGAGATATCGGCAAGGAAAAGCTGTATTGTACCTTTGCATTTTTCTCCCAAACGAAAGACACTAGAATGAAAATTTTAAAGCCTCCTGTTAGTGCTTCATCTACACGTTATAGCCCTGAATTTTCCAATGCCTATCTCTTTGCAAAAGAGAGATATCGGCAAGGAAAAGCTGCATTGTAAATTTGCATTTTTCTCCCAAACGAAAGACACTAGAATGAAAATTTTAAAGCCTCCTGTTAGTGCTTCATCTACACGTTATAGCCCTGAATTTTCCAATGCCTATCTCTTTGCAAAAGAGAGATATCGGCAAGGAAAAGCTGCATTGTACCTTTGCATTTTTCTCCCAAACGAAGGATACTAGAATGAAAATTTTAAAGCCTCCTGTTAGTGCTTCATCTACACGTTATAGCCCTTAATTTTCTAATGCCTATCTCTTTGCAAAAGAGAGATATCGGCAAGGAAAAGCTATATTGTACCTTGGCATTTTTCTCCCAAACGAAGGACACTAGAATGAAAATGTTAAAGCCTCCTGTTAGTGCTTTATCTACACGTTATAGCCCTGAATTTTCCAATGCCTATCTCTTTGCAAAAGAGAGATATCGGCAAGGAAAAGCTGTATTGTACCTTTGCATTTTTCTCCCAAACGAAAGACACTAGAATGAAAATTTTAAAGCCTCCTGTTAGTGCTTCATCTACACGTTATAGCCCTGAATTTTCCAATGCCTATCTCTTTGCAAAAGAGAGATATCGGCAAGGAAAAGCTGCATTGTACCTTTGCATTTTTCTCCCAAACGAAAGACACTAGAATGAAAATTTTAAAGCCTCCTGTTAGTGCTTCATCTACACGTTATAGCCCTGAATTTTCCAATGCCTATCTCTTTGCAAAAGAGAGATATCGGCAAGGAAAAGCTGCATTGTACCTTTGCATTTTTCTCCCAAACGAAGGACACTAGAATGAAAATTTTAAAGCCTCCTGTTAGTGCTTCATCTACACGTTATAGCCCTTAATTTTCTAATGCCTATCTCTTTGCAAAAGAGAGATATCGGCAAGGAAAAGCTATATTGTACCTTGGCATTTTTCTCTTAAACGAAGGACACTAGAATGAAAATGTTAAAGCCTCCTGTTAGTGCTTCATCTACACGTTATAGCCCTGAATTTTCCAATGCCTATCTCTTTGCAAAAGAGAGATATCGGCAAGGAAAAGCTTTATTGTACCTTTGCATTTTTCTCCCAAACGAAGGACACTAGAATTAAAATTGTAAAGCCTCCTGTTAGTGCTTCATCTACACGTTATAGCCCTGAATTTTCCAATGCCTATCTCTTTGCAAAAGAGAGATATCGGCAAGGAAAAGCTATATTGTACCTGTGCATTTTTCTCCCAAACGAAGGACACTAGAATGAAAATTTTAAAGCCTCCTGTTAGTGCTTCATCTACACGTTATAGCCCTGAATTTTCCAATGCCTATCTCTTTGCAAAAGAGAGATATCGGCAAGGAAAAGCTGTATTGAACCTTTGCATTTTTCTCCCAAACGAAAGACACTAGAATGAAAATTTTAAAGCCTCCTGTTAGTGCTTCATCTACACGTTATAGCCCTGAATTTTCCAATGCCTATCTCTTTGCAAAAGAGAGATATCGGCAAGGAAAAGCTGCATTGTACCTTTGCATTTTTCTCCCAAACGAAGGACACTAGAATGAAAATTTTAAAGCCTCCTGTTAGTGCTTCGTCTACACGTTATAGTCCTGAATTTTCCAATGCCTATCTCTTTGCAAAAGAGAGATATCGGCAAGGAAAAGCTGCATTGTACCTTTGCATTTTTCTCCCAAACGAAGGACACTAGAATGAAAATTTTAAAGCCTCCTGTTAGTGCTTCGTCTACACGTTATAGTCCTGAATTTTCCAATGCCTATCTCTTTGCAAAAGAGAGATATCGGCAAGGAAAAGCTGCATTGTACCTTTGCATTTTTCTCCCAAACGAAGGACACTAGAATGAAAATTTGAAAGCCTCCTGTTAGTGCTTCATCTACACGTTATAGCCCTGAATTTTCCAATGCCTATCTCTTTGCAAAAGAGAGATATCGGCAAGGAAAAGCTATATTGTACCTTGGCATTTTTCTCCCAAACGAAGGACACTAGAATGAAAATTTTAAAGCCTCCTGTTAGTGCTTCATCTACACGTTATAGCCCTGAATTTTCCAATGCCTATCTCTTTGCAAAAGAGAGATATCGGCAAGGAAAAGCTATATTGTACCTTGGCATTTTTCTCCCAAACGAAGGACACTAGAATGAAAATTTTAAAGCCTCCTGTTAGTGCTTCATCTACACGTTATAGCCCTGAATTTTCCAATGCCTATCTCTTTGCAAAAGAGAGATATCGGCAAGGAAAAGCTGTATTGTACCTTTGCATTTTTCTCCCAAACGAAAGACACTAGAATGAAAATTTTAAAGCCTCCTGTTAGTGCTTCATCTACACGTTATAGCCCTGAATTTTCCAATGCCTATCTCTTTGCAAAAGAGAGATATCGGCAAGGAAAAGCTGCATTGTACCTTTGCATTTTTCTCCCAAACGAAAGATACTAGAATGAAAATTTTAAAGCCTCCTGTTAGTGCTTCATCTACACGTTATAGCCCTGAATTTTCCAATGCCTATCTCTTTGCAAAAGAGAGATATCGGCAAGGAAAAGCTGCATTGTACCTTTGCATTTTTCTCCCAAACGAAGGACACTAGAATGAAAATTTTAAAGCCTCCTGTTAGTGCTTCATCTACACGTTATAGCCCTTAATTTTCTAATGCCTATCTCTTTGCAAAAGAGAGATATCGGCAAGGAAAAGCTATATTGTACCTTGGCATTTTTCTCCCAAACGAAGGACACTAGAATGAAAATGTTAAAGCCTCCTGTTAGTGCTTCATCTACACGTTATAGCCCTGAATTTTCCAATGCCTATCTCTTTGCAAAAGAGAGATATCGGCAAGGAAAAGCTTTATTGTACCTTTGCATTTTTCTCCCAAACGAAGGACACTAGAATTAAAATTGTAAAGCCTCCTGTTAGTGCTTCATCTACACGTTATAGCCCTGAATTTTCCAATGCCTATCTCTTTGCAAAAGAGAGATATCGGCAAGGAAAAGCTATATTGTACCTTGGCATTTTTCTCCCAAACGAAGGACACTAGAATGAAAATTTTAAAGCCTCCTGTTAGTGCTTCATCTACACGTTATAGCCCTGAATTTTCCAATGCCTATCTCTTTGCAAAAGAGAGATATCGGCAAGGAAAAGCTGTATTGTACCTTTGCATTTTTCTCCCAAACGAAAGACACTAGAATGAAAATTTTAAAGCCTCCTGTTAGTGCTTCATCTACACGTTATAGCCCTGAATTTTCCAATGCCTATCTCTTTGCAAAAGAGAGATATCGGCAAGGAAAAGCTGTATTGTACCTTTGCATTTTTCTCCCAAACGAAAGACACTAGAATGAAAATTTTAAAGCCTCCTGTTAGTGCTTCATCTACACGTTATAGCCCTGAATTTTCCAATGCCTAGCTCTTTGCAAAAGAGAGATATCGGCAAGGAAAAGCTGCATTGTACCTTTGCATTTTTCTCCCAAACGAAAGACACTAGAATGAAAATTTTAAAGCCTCCTGTTAGTGCTTCATCTACACGTTATAGCCCTGAATTTTCCAATGCCTATCTCTTTGCAAAAGAGAGATATCGGCAAGGAAAAGCTATATTGTACCTTTGCATTTTTCTCCCAAACGAAGGACACTAGAATTAAAATTTGAAAGCCTCCTGTTAGTGCTTCATCTACACGTTATAGCCCTGAATTTTCCAATGCCTATCTCTTTGCAAAAGAGAGATATCGGCAAGGAAAAGCTATATTGTACCTTGGCATTTTTCTTCCAAACGAAGGACACTAGAATGAAAATGTTAAAGCCTCCTGTTAGTGCTTCATCTACACGTTATAGCCCTGAATTTTCCAATGCCTATCTCTTTGCAAAAGAGAGATATCGGCAAGGAAAAGCTGCATTGTACCTTGGCATTTTTCTCCCAAACGAAGGACACTAGAATGAAAATTTTAAAGCCTCCTGTTAGTGCTTCATCTACACGTTATAGCCCTGAATTTTCCAATGCCTATCTCTTTGCAAAAGAGAGATATCGGCAAGGAAAAGCTGCATTGTACCTGTGCATTTTTCTCCCAAACGAAGGACACTAGAATGAAAATTTTAAAGCCTCCTGTTAGTGCTTCATCTACACGGTATAGCCCTGAATTTTCCAATGCCTATCTCTTTGCAAAAGAGAGATATTGGCAAGGAAAATCTGTATTGAACCTTTGCATTTTTCTCCCAAACGAAGGACACTAGAATGAAAATTTTAAAGCCTCCTGTAAGTGCTTCATCTACACGTTATAGCCCTGAATTTTCCAATGCCTATCTCTTTGCAAAAGAGAGATATCGGCAAGGAAAAGCTGTATTGAACCTTTGCATTTTTCTCCCAAACGAAAGACACTAGAATGAAAATTTTAAAGCCTCCTGTTAGTGCTTCATCTACACGTTATAGCCCTGAATTTTCCAATGCCTATCTCTTTGCAAAAGAGAGATATCGGCAAGGAAAAGCTGCATTGTACCTTTGCATTTTTCTCCCAAACGAAGGACACTAGAATGAAAATTTTAAAGCCTCCTGTTAGTGCTTCGTCTACACGTTATAGTCCTGAATTTTCCAATGCCTATCTCTTTGCAAAAGAGAGATATCGGCAAGGAAAAGCTGCATTGTACCTTTGCATTTTTCTCCCAAACGAAGGACACTAGAATGAAAATTTGAAAGCCTCCTGTTAGTGCTTCATCTACACGTTATAGCCCTGAATTTTCCAATGCCTATCTCTTTGCAAAAGAGAGATATCGGCAAGGAAAAGCTGCATTGTACCTTTGCATTTTTCTCCCAAACGAAGGACACTAGAATGAAAATTTTAAAGCCTCCTGTTAGTGCTTCATTTACACGTTATAGCCCTGAATTTTCCAATGCCTATCTCTTTGCAAAAGAGAGATATCGGCAAGGAAAAGCTGCATTGTACCTTTGCATTTTTCTCCCAAACGAAGGACACTAGAATGAAAATTTTAAAGCCTCATGTTAGTGCTTCGTCTACACGTTATAGCCCTGAATTTTCCAATGCCTATCTCTTTGCAAAAGAGAGATATCGGCAAGGAAAAGCTGTATTGAACCTTTGCATTTTTCTCCCAAACGAAGGACACTAGTATGAAAATTTTAAAGCCTCCTGTTAGTGCTTCATCTACACGTTATAGCCCTGAATTTTCCAATGCCTATCTCTTTGCAAAAGAGAGATATCGGCAAGGAAAAGCTGCATTGTACCTTTGCATTTTTCTCCCAAAAGAATGAAAATTTTAAAGCCTCCTGTTAGTGCTTCATCTACACGTTATAGCCCTGAATTTTCCAATGCCTATCTCTTTGCAAAAGAGAGATATCGGCAAGGAAAAGCTGCATTGTACCTTTGCATTTTTCTCCCAAACGAAGGACACTAGAATGAAAATTTTAAAGCCTCCTGTTAGTGCTTCATCTACACGTTATAGCCCTGAATTTTCCAATGCCTATCTCTTTGCAAAAGAGAGATATCGGCAAGGAAAAGCTGTATTGTACCTTTGCATTTTTCTCCCAAACGAAGGACACTAGAATGAAAATTTTAAAGCCTCCTATTAGTGCTTCATCTACACGTTATAGCCCTGAATTTTCCAATGCCTATCTCTTTGCAAAAGAGAGATATCGGCACGGAAAAGCTGCATTGTACCTTTGCATTTTTCTCCCAAACGAAGGACACTAGAATGAAAATTTTAAAGCCTCCTGTTAGTGCTTCATCTACACGTTATAGTCCTGAATTTTCCAATGCCTATCTCTTTGCAAAAGAGAGATATCGGCACGGAAAAGCTGTATTGTACCTTTGCATTTTTCTCCCAAACGAAGGACACTAGAATGAAAATTTTAAAGCCTCCTATTAGTGCTTCATCTACACGTTATAGCCCTGAATTTTCCAATGCCTATCTCTTTGTAAAAGAGAGATATCGGCACGGAAAAGCTGCATTGTACCTTTGCATTTTTCTCCCAAACGAAGGACACTAGAATTAAAATTTTAAAGCCTCCTGTTAGTGCTTCATCTACACGGTATAGCCCTGCATTTTCCAATGCCTATCTCTTTGCAAAAGAGAGATATCGGCAAGGAAAAGCTGTTTTGTACCTTTGCATTTTTCTCCCAAACGAAAGACACTAGAATGAAAATTTTAAAGCCTCCTGTTAGTGCTTCATCTACACGTTATAGCCCTGAATTTTCCAATGCCTATCTCTTTGCAAAAGAGAGATATCGGCAAGGAAAAGCTGTATTGTACCTTTGCATTTTTCTCCCAAACGAAGGACACTAGAATGAAAATTTTAATGCCTCCTGTTAGTGCTTCGTCTACACGTTATAGTCCTGAATTTTCCAATGCCTATCTCTTTGCAAAAGAGAGATATCGGCAAGGAAAAGCTGTATTGTACCTTTGCATTTTTCTCCCAAACGAAGTATACTAGAATGAAAATTTTAAAGTGCTTCGTCTACACGTTATAGCCCTGAATTTTCCAATGCCTATCTCTTTGCAAAAGAGAGATATCGGCAAGGAAAAGGTGTATTGTACCTTTGCATTTTTCTCCCAAACGAAGGACACTAGAATGAAAATTTTACAGCCTCCTGTTAGTGCTTCATCTACACGTTATAGCCCTGAATTTTCCAATGCCTATCTCTTTGCAAAAGAGAGATATCGGCAAGGAAAAGCTGTATTGTACCTTTGCATTTTTCTCGCAAACGAAGGACACTAGAATGAAAATTTTAAAGCCTCCTGTTAGTGCTTCATCTACACGGTATAACCCTGAATTTTCCAATGCCTATCTCTTTGCAAAAGAGAGATATTGGCAAGGAAAAGCTGTATTGAACCTTTGCATTTTTCTCCCAAACGAAGGACACTAGATTGAAAATTTTAAAGCCTCCTGGTAGTGCTTCATCTACACGTTATAGCCCTGAATTTTCCAATGCCTATTCTCTTTGCAAAAGAGAGATATCGGCAAGGAAAAGCTGTATTGTACCTTTGCATTTTTCTCCCAAACGAAGGACACTAGAATGAAAATGTTAAAGTGCTTCGTCTACACGTTATAGCCCTGAATTTTCCAATGCCTATCTCTTTGCAAAAGAGAGATATCGGCAAGGAAAAGCTGTATTGTACCTTTGCATTTTTCTCCCAAACGAAGGACACTAGAATGAAAATTTTACAGCCTCCTGTTAGTGCTTCATCTACACGTTATAGCCCTGAATTTTCTAATGCCTATTCTCTTTGCAAAAGAGAGATATCGGCAAGGAAAAGCTGTTTTGTACCTTTGCATTTTTCTCCCAAACGAAAGACACTAGAATGAAAATTTTAAAGCCTCCTGTTAGTGCTTCATCTACACGTTATAGCCCTGAATTTTCCAATGCCTATCTCTTTGCAAAAGAGAGATATCGGCAAGGAAAAGCTGTATTGTACCTTCGCATTTTTCTCCCAAACGAAGGACACTAGAATGAAAATTTTAAAGCCTCCTATTAGTGCTTCATCTACACGTTATAGCCCTGAATTTTCCAAAGCCTATCTCTTTGCAAAAGAGAGATATCGGCAAGGAAAAGCTGCATTGTACCTTTGCATTTTTCTCCCAAACGAAGGACACTAGAATGAAAATTTTAAAGCCTCCTGTTAGTGCTTCATCTACACGTTATAGCCCTGAATTTTCCAATGCCTATCTCTTTGCAAAAGAGAGATATCGGCAAGGAAAAGCTGCATTGTACCTTTGCATTTTTTTCCCAAACGAAGGACACTAGAATGAAAATTTTAAAGCCTCCTGTTAGTGCTTCATCTACACGTTATAGCCCTGAATTTTCCAATGCCTATCTCTTTGCAAAAGAGAGATATCGGCAAGGAAAAGCTGCATTGTACCTTTGCATTTTTCTCCCAAACGAAGGACACTAGAATGAAAATTTTAAAGTGCTTTGTCTACACGTTATAGCCCTGAATTTTCCAATGCCTATCTCTTTGCAAAAGAGAGATATCGGCAAGGAAAAGCTGTATTGTACCTTTGCATTTTTCTCCCAAACGAAGGACACTAGAATGAAAATTTTACAGCCTCCTGTTAGTGCTTCATCTACACGTTATAGCCCTGAATTTTCCAATGCCTATCTCTTTGCAAAAGAGAGATATCGACAAGGAAAAGCTGCATTGTACCTTTGCATTTTTCTCCCAAACGAAGGACACTAGAATGAAAATTTTAAAGCCTCCTGTTAGTGCTTCGTCTACACGTTATAGCCCTGAATTTTCCAATGCCTATCTCTTTGCAAAAGAGAGATATCGGCAAGGAAAAGCTGCATTGTACCTTTGCATTTTTTTCCCAAACGAAGGACACTAGAATGAAAATTTTAAAGCCTCCTGTTAGTGCTTCATCTACACGCTATAGCCCTGAATTTTCCAATGCCTATCTCTTTGCAAAAGAGAGATATCGGCAAGGAAAAGCTGCATTGTACCTTTGCATTTTTCTCCTAAACGAAGGACACTAGAATGAACATTTTAAAGTGCTTCGTCTACACGTTATAGCCCTGAATTTTCCAATGCCTATCTCTTTGCAAAAGAGAGATATCGGCAAGGAAAAGCTGTATTGTACCTTTGCATTTTTCTCCCAAACGAAGGACACTAGAATGAAAATTTTACAGCCTCCTGTTAGTGCTTCATCTACACGTTATAGCCCTGAATTTTCCAATGCCTATCTCTTTGCAAAAGAGAGATATCGGCAAGGAAAAGCTGTATTGTACCTTTGCATTTTTCTCCCAAACGAAGGACACTAGAATGAAAATTTTAAAGCCTCCTGTTAGTGCTTCATCTACACGGTATAGCCCTGAATTTTCCAATGCCTATCTCTTTGCAAAAGAGAGATATTGGCAAGGAAAAGCTGTATTGAACCTTTGCATTTTTCTCCCAAACGAAGGACACTAGAATGAAAATTTTAAAGCCTCCTGGTAGTGCTTCATCTACACGTTATAGCCCTGAATTTTCCAATGCCTATCTCTTTGCAAAAGAGAGATATCGGCAAGGAAAAGCTGCATTGTACCTTTGCATTTTTCTCCCAAACGAAGGACACTAGAATGAAAATTTTAAAGCCTCCTGTTAGTGCTTCATCTACACGTTATAGCCCTGAATTTTCCAATGCCTATCTCTTTGCAAAAGAGAGATATCGGCAAGGAAAAGCTGCATTGTACCTTTGCATTTTTCTCCCAAACGAAGGACACTAGAATGAAAATTTTAAAGTGCTTCGTCTACACGTTATAGCCCTGAATTTTCCAATGCCTATCTCTTTGCAAAAGAGAGATATCGGCAAGGAAAAGCTGTATTGTACCTTTGCATTTTTCTCCCAAACGAAGGACACTAGAATGAAAATTTTAAAGCCTCCTGTTAGTGCTACATCTACACGTTATAGCCCTGAAATTTCCAATGCCTATCTCTTTGCAAAAGAGAGATATCGGCAAGGAAAAGCTGCATTGTACCTTTGCATTTTTCTCCCAAACGAAAGACACTAGAATGAAAATTTTAAAGCCTCCTGTTAGTGCTTCATCTACACGTTATAGCCCTGAATTTTCCAATGCCTATCTCTTTGCAAAAGAGAGATATCGGCAAGGAAAAGCTGCATTGTACCTTTGCATTTTTCTCCCAAACGAAGGACACTAGAATGAAAATTTTAAAGCCTCCTGTTAGTGCTTCATCTACACGTTATAGCCCTGAATTTTCTAATGCCTATCTCTTTGCAAAAGAGAGATATCGGCAAGGAAAAGCTATATTGTACCTTTGCATTTTTCTCCCAAACGAAGGACACTAGAATTAAAATTTTAAAGCCTCCTGTTAGTGCTTCATCTACACGTTATAGCCCTGAATTTTCCAATGCCTATCTCTTTGCAAAAGAGAGATATCGGCAAGGAAAAGCTATATTGTACCTTGGCATTTTTCTCCCAAACGAAGGACACTAGAATAAAAATTTTAAAGCCTCCTGTTAGTGCTTCATCTACACGGTATAGCCCCGAATTTTCCAATGCCTAGCTCTTTGCAAAAGAGAGATATCGGCAAGGAAAAGCTATATGGAACCTTTGCATTTTTCTCCAAAACGAAGGACACTAGAATAAAAATTTAAAAGCCTCCTGTTAGTGCTTCATCTACACGTTATAGCCCTGAGTCTTCCAATGCCTATCTCTTTGCAAAAGAGAGATATCGGCAAGGAAAAGCTGCATTGTACCTTTGCATTTTTCTTCCAAACGAAGGACACTAGAATGAAAATGTTAAAGCCTCCTGTTAGTGCTTCATCTACACGTTTTAGCCCTGAATTTTCCAATGCCTATCTCTTTGCAAAAGAGAGATATCGGCAAGGAAAAGCTGCATTGTACCTTTGCATTTTTCTCCCAAACGAAGGACACTAGAATGAAAATTTTAAAGCCTCCTGTTAGTGCTTCATCTACACGTTACAGCCCTGAATTTTCCAATGCCTATCTCTTTGCAAAAGAGAGATATCGGCAAGGAAAAGCTGCATTGTACCTTTGCATTTTTCTCCCAAACGAAGGACACTAGAATAAAAATTTTAAAGCCTCCTGTTAGTGCTTCATCTACACGTTACAGCCCTGAATTTTCCAATGCCTTTCTCTTTGCAAAAGAGAGATATCGGCAAGGAAAAGCTGTATTGTACCTTTGCATTTTTCTCCCAAACGAAGGACACTAGAATGAAAATTTTAAAGCCTCCTGTTAGTGCTTCATCTACACGTTATAGCCCTGAATTTTCCAATGCCTATCTCTTTGCAAAAGAGAGATATCGGCAAGGAAAAGCTGCATTGTACCTTTGCATTTTTCTCCCAAACGAAGGACACTAGAATGAAAATTTTAAAGCCTCCTGTTAGTGCTTCATCTACACGTTATAGCCCTGAATTTTCCAATGCCTATCTCTTTGCAAAAGAGAGATATCGGCAAGGAAAAGCTATATTGTACCTTGGCATTTTTCTCCCAAACGAAGGACACTAGAATAAAAATTTTAAAGCCTCCTGTTAGTGCTTCATCTACACGGTATAGCCCCGAATTTTCCAATGCCTAGCTCTTTGCAAAAGAGAGATATCGGCAAGGAAAAGCTATATGGAACCTTTGCATTTTTCTCCAAAACGAAGGACACTAGAATAAAAATTTAAAAGCCTCCTGTTAGTGCTTCATCTACACGTTATAGCCCTGAGTCTTCCAATGCCTATCTCTTTGCAAAAGAGAGATATCGGCAAGGAAAAGCTGCATTGTACCTTTGCATTTTTCTTCCAAACGAAGGACACTAGAATGAAAATGTTAAAGCCTCCTGTTAGTGCTTCATCTACACGTTTTAGCCCTGAATTTTCCAATGCCTATCTCTTTGCAAAAGAGAGATATCGGCAAGGAAAAGCTGCATTGTACCTTTGCATTTTTCTCCCAAACGAAGGACACTAGAATGAAAATTTTAAAGCCTCCTGTTAGTGCTTCATCTACACGTTACAGCCCTGAATTTTCCAATGCCTATCTCTTTGCAAAAGAGAGATATCGGCAAGGAAAAGCTGCATTGTACCTTTGCATTTTTCTCCCAAACGAAGGACACTAGAATAAAAATTTTAAAGCCTCCTGTTAGTGCTTCATCTACACGTTACAGCCCTGAATTTTCCAATGCCTTTCTCTTTGCAAAAGAGAGATATCGGCAAGGAAAAGCTGTATTGTACCTTTGCATTTTTCTCCCAAACGAAGGACACTAGAATGAAAATTTTAAAGCCTCCTGTTAGTGCTTCATCTACACGTTATAGCCCTGAATTTTCCAATGCCTATCTCTTTGCAAAAGAGAGATATCGGCAAGGAAAAGCTGCATTGTACCTTTGCATTTTTCTCCCAAACGAAGGACACTAGAATGAAAATTTTAAAGCCTCCTGTTAGTGCTTCGTCTACACGTTATAGCCCTGAATTTTCCAATGCCTATCTCTTTGCAAAAGAGAGATATCGGCAAGGAAAAGCTGCATTGTACCTTTGCATTTTTCTCCCAAACGAAGGACACTAGAATGAAAATGTTAAAGTGCTTCGTCTACACGTTATAGCCCTGAATTTTCCAATGCCTATCTCTTTGCAAAAGAGAGATATCGGCAAGGAAAAGCTGTATTGTACCTTTGCATTTTTCTCCCAAACGAAGGACACTAGAATGAAAATTTTACAGCCTCCTGTTAGTGCTTCATCTACACGTTATAGCCCTGAATTTTCCAATGCCTATTCTCTTTGCAAAAGAGAGATATCGGCAAGGAAAAGCTGTTTTGTACCTTTGCATTTTTCTCCCAAACGAAAGACACTAGAATGAAAATTTTAAAGCCTCCTGTTAGTGCTTCATCTACACGTTATAGCCCTGAATTTTCCAATGTCTATCTCTTTGCAAAAGAGAGATATCGGCAAGGAAAAGCTGCATTGTACCTTTGCATTTTTCTCCCAAACGAAGGACACTAGAATGAAAATTTTAAAGCCTCCTGTTAGTGCTTCGTCTACACGTTATAGCCCTGAATTTTCCAATGCCTATCTCTTTGCAAAAGAGAGATATCGGCAAGGAAAAGCTGCATTGTACCTTTGCATTTTTCTCCCAAACGAAGGACACTAGAATGAAAATTTTAAAGCCTCCTGTTAGTGCTTCATCTACACGTTACAGCCCTGAATTTTCCAATGCCTATCTCTTTGCAAAAGAGAGATATCGGCAAGGAAAAGCTGCATTGTACCTTTGCATTTTTCTCCCAAACGAAGGACACTAGAATGAAAATTTTAAAGCCTCCTGTTAGTGCTTCATCTACACGTTATAGCCCTGAATTTTCCAATGCCTATCTCTTTGCAAAAGAGAGATATCGGCAAGGAAAAGCTGCATTGTACCTTTGCATTTTTCTCCCAAACGAAGGACACTAGAATGAAAATTTTAAAGTGCTTCGTCTACACGTTATAGCCCTGAATTTTCCAATGCCTATCTCTTTGCAAAAGAGAGATATCGGCAAGGAAAAGCTGTATTGTACCTTTGCATTTTTCTCCCAAACGAAGGACACTAGAATGAAAATTTTAAAGCCTCCTGTTAGTGCTACATCTACACGTTATAGCCCTGAAATTTCCAATGCCTATCTCTTTGCAAAAGAGAGATATCGGCAAGGAAAAGCTGCATTGTACCTTTGCATTTTTCTCCCAAACGAAAGACACTAGAATGAAAATTTTAAAGCCTCCTGTTAGTGCTTCATCTACACGTTATAGCCCTGAATTTTCCAATGCCTATCTCTTTGCAAAAGAGAGATATCGGCAAGGAAAAGCTGCATTGTACCTTTGCATTTTTCTCCCAAACGAAGGACACTAGAATGAAAATTTTAAAGCCTCCTGTTAGTGCTTCATCTACACGTTATAGCCCTGAATTTTCTAATGCCTATCTCTTTGCAAAAGAGAGATATCGGCAAGGAAAAGCTATATTGTACCTTTGCATTTTTCTCCCAAACGAAGGACACTAGAATTAAAATTTTAAAGCCTCCTGTTAGTGCTTCATCTACACGTTATAGCCCTGAATTTTCCAATGCCTATCTCTTTGCAAAAGAGAGATATCGGCAAGGAAAAGCTATATTGTACCTTGGCATTTTTCTCCCAAACGAAGGACACTAGAATAAAAATTTTAAAGCCTCCTGTTAGTGCTTCATCTACACGTTTTAGCCCTGAATTTTCCAATGCCTATCTCTTTGCAAAAGAGAGATATCGGCAAGGAAAAGCTGCATTGTACCTTTGCATTTTTCTCCCAAACGAAGGACACTAGAATGAAAATTTTAAAGCCTCCTGTTAGTGCTTCATCTACACGGTATAGCCCCGAATTTTCCAATGCCTAGCTCTTTGCAAAAGAGAGATATCGGCAAGGAAAAGCTATATGGAACCTTTGCATTTTTCTCCAAAACGAAGGACACTAGAATAAAAATTTAAAAGCCTCCTGTTAGTGCTTCATCTACACGTTATAGCCCTGAGTCTTCCAATGCCTATCTCTTTGCAAAAGAGAGATATCGGCAAGGAAAAGCTGCATTGTACCTTTGCATTTTTCTTCCAAACGAAGGACACTAGAATGAAAATGTTAAAGCCTCCTGTTAGTGCTTCATCTACACGTTTTAGCCCTGAATTTTCCAATGCCTATCTCTTTGCAAAAGAGAGATATCGGCAAGGAAAAGCTGCATTGTACCTTTGCATTTTTCTCCCAAACGAAGGACACTAGAATGAAAATTTTAAAGCCTCCTGTTAGTGCTTCATCTACACGTTACAGCCCTGAATTTTCCAATGCCTATCTCTTTGCAAAAGAGAGATATCGGCAAGGAAAAGCTGCATTGTACCTTTGCATTTTTCTCCCAAACGAAGGACACTAGAATAAAAATTTTAAAGCCTCCTGTTAGTGCTTCATCTACACGTTACAGCCCTGAATTTTCCAATGCCTTTCTCTTTGCAAAAGAGAGATATCGGCAAGGAAAAGCTGTATTGTACCTTTGCATTTTTCTCCCAAACGAAGGACACTAGAATGAAAATTTTAAAGCCTCCTGTTAGTGCTTCATCTACACGTTATAGCCCTGAATTTTCCAATGCCTATCTCTTTGCAAAAGAGAGATATCGGCAAGGAAAAGCTGCATTGTACCTTTGCATTTTTCTCCCAAACGAAGGACACTAGAATGAAAATTTTAAAGCCTCCTGTTAGTGCTTCGTCTACACGTTATAGCCCTGAATTTTCCAATGCCTATCTCTTTGCAAAAGAGAGATATCGGCAAGGAAAAGCTGCATTGTACCTTTGCATTTTTCTCCCAAACGAAGGACACTAGAATGAAAATGTTAAAGTGCTTCGTCTACACGTTATAGCCCTGAATTTTCCAATGCCTATCTCTTTGCAAAAGAGAGATATCGGCAAGGAAAAGCTGTATTGTACCTTTGCATTTTTCTCCCAAACGAAGGACACTAGAATGAAAATTTTACAGCCTCCTGTTAGTGCTTCATCTACACGTTATAGCCCTGAATTTTCCAATGCCTATTCTCTTTGCAAAAGAGAGATATCGGCAAGGAAAAGCTGTTTTGTACCTTTGCATTTTTCTCCCAAACGAAAGACACTAGAATGAAAATTTTAAAGCCTCCTGTTAGTGCTTCATCTACACGTTATAGCCCTGAATTTTCCAATGTCTATCTCTTTGCAAAAGAGAGATATCGGCAAGGAAAAGCTGCATTGTACCTTTGCATTTTTCTCCCAAACGAAGGACACTAGAATGAAAATTTTAAAGCCTCCTGTTAGTGCTTCGTCTACACGTTATAGCCCTGAATTTTCCAATGCCTATCTCTTTGCAAAAGAGAGATATCGGCAAGGAAAAGCTGTATTGTACCTTTGCATTTTTCTCCCAAACGAAGGACACTAGAATGAAAATTTTAAAGCCTCCTGTTAGTGCTTCATCTACACGGTATAGCCCTGCATTTTCCAATGCCTAGCTCTTTGCAAAAGAGAGATATTGGCAAGGAAAAGCTGTATTGAACCTTTGCATTTTTCTCCCAAACGAAGGACACTAGAATGAAAATTTTAAAGCCTCCTGTTAGTGCTTCATCTACACGTTATAGCCCTGAATTTTCCAATGCCTATCTCTTTGCAAAAGAGAGATATCGGCAAGGAAAAGCTGTATTGTACCTTTGCATTTTTCTCCCAAACGAAAGACACTAGAATGAAAATTTTAAAGCCTCCTGTTAGTGCTTCATCTACACGTTATAGCCCTGAATTTTCCAATGCCTATCTCTTTGCAAAAGAGAGATATCGGCAAGGAAAAGCTGTATTGTACCTTTGCATTTTTCTCCCAAACGAAAGACACTAGAATGAAAATTTTAAAGCCTCCTGTTAGTGCTTCATCTACACGTTATAGCCCTGAATTTTCCAATGCCTATCTCTTTGCAAAAGAGAGATATCGGCAAGGAAAAGCTGTATTGTACCTTCGCATTTTTCTCCCAAACGAAGGACACTAGAATGAAAATTTTAAAGCCTCCTATTAGTGCTTCATCTACACGTTATAGCCCTGAATCTTCCAAAGCCTATCTCTTTGCAAAAGAGAGATATCGGCAAGGAAAAGCTGCATTGTACCTTTGCATTTTTCTCCCAAACGAAGGACACTAGAATGAAAATTTTAAAGCCTCCTGTTAGTGCTTCATCTACACGTTACAGCCCTGAATTTTCCAATGCCTATCTCTTTGCAAAAGAGAGATATCGGCAAGGAAAAGCTGCATTGTACCTTTGCATTTTTCTCCCAAACGAAGGACACTAGAATAAAAATTTTAAAGCCTCCTGTTAGTGCTTCATCTACACGTTACAGCCCTGAATTTTCCAATGCCTTTCTCTTTGCAAAAGAGAGATATCGGCAAGGAAAAGCTGTATTGTACCTTTGCATTTTTCTCCCAAACGAAGGACACTAGAATGAAAATTTTAAAGCCTCCTGTTAGTGCTTCATCTACACGTTATAGCCCTGAATTTTCCAATGCCTATCTCTTTGCAAAAGAGAGATATCGGCAAGGAAAAGCTGCATTGTACCTTTGCATTTTTCTCCCAAACGAAGGACACTAGAATGAAAATTTTAAAGCCTCCTGTTAGTGCTTCGTCTACACGTTATAGCCCTGAATTTTCCAATGCCTATCTCTTTGCAAAAGAGAGATATCGGCAAGGAAAAGCTGCATTGTACCTTTGCATTTTTCTCCCAAACGAAGGACACTAGAATGAAAATGTTAAAGTGCTTCGTCTACACGTTATAGCCCTGAATTTTCCAATGCCTATCTCTTTGCAAAAGAGAGATATCGGCAAGGAAAAGCTGTATTGTACCTTTGCATTTTTCTCCCAAACGAAGGACACTAGAATGAAAATTTTACAGCCTCCTGTTAGTGCTTCATCTACACGTTATAGCCCTGAATTTTCCAATGCCTATTCTCTTTGCAAAAGAGAGATATCGGCAAGGAAAAGCTGTTTTGTACCTTTGCATTTTTCTCCCAAACGAAAGACACTAGAATGAAAATTTTAAAGCCTCCTGTTAGTGCTTCATCTACACGTTATAGCCCTGAATTTTCCAATGTCTATCTCTTTGCAAAAGAGAGATATCGGCAAGGAAAAGCTGCATTGTACCTTTGCATTTTTCTCCCAAACGAAGGACACTAGAATGAAAATTTTAAAGCCTCCTGTTAGTGCTTCGTCTACACGTTATAGCCCTGAATTTTCCAATGCCTATCTCTTTGCAAAAGAGAGATATCGGCAAGGAAAAGCTGTATTGTACCTTTGCATTTTTCTCCCAAACGAAGGACACTAGAATGAAAATTTTAAAGCCTCCTGTTAGTGCTTCATCTACACGGTATAGCCCTGCATTTTCCAATGCCTAGCTCTTTGCAAAAGAGAGATATTGGCAAGGAAAAGCTGTATTGAACCTTTGCATTTTTCTCCCAAACGAAGGACACTAGAATGAAAATTTTAAAGCCTCCTGTTAGTGCTTCATCTACACGTTATAGCCCTGAATTTTCCAATGCCTATCTCTTTGCAAAAGAGAGATATCGGCAAGGAAAAGCTGTATTGTACCTTTGCATTTTTCTCCCAAACGAAAGACACTAGAATGAAAATTTTAAAGCCTCCTGTTAGTGCTTCATCTACACGTTATAGCCCTGAATTTTCCAATGCCTATCTCTTTGCAAAAGAGAGATATCGGCAAGGAAAAGCTGTATTGTACCTTTGCATTTTTCTCCCAAACGAAAGACACTAGAATGAAAATTTTAAAGCCTCCTGTTAGTGCTTCATCTACACGTTATAGCCCTGAATTTTCCAATGCCTATCTCTTTGCAAAAGAGAGATATCGGCAAGGAAAAGCTGTATTGTACCTTCGCATTTTTCTCCCAAACGAAGGACACTAGAATGAAAATTTTAAAGCCTCCTATTAGTGCTTCATCTACACGTTATAGCCCTGAATCTTCCAAAGCCTATCTCTTTGCAAAAGAGAGATATCGGCAAGGAAAAGCTGCATTGTACCTTTGCATTTTTCTCCCAAACGAAGGACACTAGAATGAAAATTTTAAAGCCTCCTGTTAGTGCTTCATCTACACGTTATAGCCCTGAATTTTCCAATGCCTATCTCTTTGCAAAAGAGAGATATCGGCAAGGAAAAGCTGCATTGTACCTTTGCATTTTTTTCCCAAACGAAGGACACTAGAATGAAAATTTTAAAGCCTCCTGTTAGTGCAACATCTACACGTTATAGCCCTGAATTTTCCAATGCCTATCTCTTTGCAAAAGAGAGATATCGGCAAGGAAAAGCTGCATTGTACCTTTGCATTTTTCTCCCAAACGAAGGACACTAGAATGAAAATTTTAAAGTGCTTTGTCTACACGTTATAGCCCTGAATTTTCCAATGCCTATCTCTTTGCAAAAGAGAGATATCGGCAAGGAAAAGCTGTATTGTACCTTTGCATTTTTCTCCCAAACGAAGGACACTAGAATGAAAATTTTACAGCCTCCTGTTAGTGCTTCATCTACACGTTATAGCCCTGAATTTTCCAATGCCTATCTCTTTGCAAAAGAGAGATATCGACAAGGAAAAGCTGCATTGTACCTTTGCATTTTTCTCCCAAACGAAGGACACTAGAATGACAATTTTAAAGCCTCCTGTTAGTGCTTCGTCTACACGTTATAGCCCTGAATTTTCCAATGCCTATCTCTTTGCAAAAGAGAGATATCGGCAAGGAAAAGCTGTATTGTACCTTTGCATTTTTCTCCCAAACGAAGGACACTAGAATGAAAATTTTAAAGCCTCCTGTTAGTGCTTCATCTACACGTTATAGCCCTGAATTTTCCAATGCCTATCTCTTTGCAAAAGAGAGATATCGGCAATGAAAAGCTGCATTGTACCTTTGCATTTTTTTCCCAAACGAAGGACACTAGAATGAAAATTTTAAAGCCTCCTGTTAGTGCTTCATCTACACGCTATAGCCCTGAATTTTCCAATGCCTATCTCTTTGCAAAAGAGAGATATCGGCAAGGAAAAGCTGCATTGTACCTTTGCATTTTTCTCCTAAACGAAGGACACTAGAATGAACATTTTAAAGTGCTTCGTCTACACGTTATAGCCCTGAATTTTCCAATGCCTATCTCTTTGCAAAAGAGAGATATCGGCAAGGAAAAGCTGTATTGTACCTTTGCATTTTTCTCCCAAACGAAGGACACTAGAATGAAAATTTTACAGCCTCCTGTTAGTGCTTCATCTACACGTTATAGCCCTGAATTTTCCAATGCCTATCTCTTTGCAAAAGAGAGATATCGGCAAGGAAAAGCTGTATTGTACCTTTGCATTTTTCTCCCAAACGAAGGACACTAGAATGAAAATGTTAAAGCCTCCTGTTAGTGCTTCATCTACACGGTATAGCCCTGAATTTTCCAATGCCTATCTCTTTGCAAAAGAGAGATATTGGCAAGGAAAAGCTGTATTGAACCTTTGCATTTTTCTCCCAAACGAAGGACACTAGAATGAAAATTTTAAAGCCTCCTGGTAGTGCTTCATCTACACGTTATAGCCCTGAATTTTCCAATGCCTATCTCTTTGCAAAAGAGAGATATCGGCAAGGAAAAGCTGCATTGTACCTTTGCATTTTTCTCCCAAACGAAGGACACTAGAATGAAAATTTTAAAGCCTCCTGTTAGTGCTTCATCTACACGTTATAGCCCTGAATTTTCCAATGCCTATCTCTTTGCAAAAGAGAGATATCGGCAAGGAAAAGCTGCATTGTACCTTTGCATTTTTCTCCCAAACGAAGGACACTAGAATGAAAATTTTAAAGTGCTTCGTCTACACGTTATAGCCCTGAATTTTCCAATGCCTATCTCTTTGCAAAAGAGAGATATCGGCAAGGAAAAGCTGTATTGTACCTTTGCATTTTTCTCCCAAACGAAGGACACTAGAATGAAAATTTTAAAGCTCCTGTTAGTGCTACATCTACACGTTATAGCCCTGAAATTTCCAATGCCTATCTCTTTGCAAAAGAGAGATATCGGCAAGGAAAAGCTGCATTGTACCTTTGCATTTTTCTCCCAAACGAAAGACACTAGAATGAAAATTTTAAAGCCTCCTGTTAGTGCTTCATCTACACGTTATAGCCCTGAATTTTCCAATGCCTATCTCTTTGCAAAAGAGAGATATCGGCAAGGAAAAGCTGCATTGTACCTTTGCATTTTTCTCCCAAACGAAGGACACTAGAATGAAAATTTTAAAGCCTCCTGTTAGTGCTTCATCTACACGTTATAGCCCTGAATTTTCTAATGCCTATCTCTTTGCAAAAGAGAGATATCGGCAAGGAAAAGCTATATTGTACCTTTGCATTTTTCTCCTAAACGAAGGACACTAGAATTAAAATTTTAAAGCCTCCTGTTAGTGCTTCATCTACACGTTATAGCCCTGAATTTTCCAATGCCTATCTCTTTGCAAAAGAGAGATATCGGCAAGGAAAAGCTATATTGTACCTTGGCATTTTTCTCCCAAACGAAGGACACTAGAATGAAAATTTTAAAGCCTCCTGTTAGTGCTTCATCTACACGTTTTAGCCCTGAATTTTCCAATGCCTATCTCTTTGCAAAAGAGAGATATCGGCAAGGAAAAGCTGCATTGTACCTTTGCATTTTTCTCCCAAACGAAGGACACTAGAATGAAAATTTTAAAGCCTCCTGTTAGTGCTTCATCTACACGGTATAGCCCCGAATTTTCCAATGCCTAGCTCTTTGCAAAAGAGAGATATCGGCAAGGAAAAGCTATATTGAACCTTTGCATTTTTCTCCAAAACGAAGGACACTAGAATAAAAATTTAAAAGCCTCCTGTTAGTGCTTCATCTACACGTTATAGCCCTGAGTTTTCCAATGCCTATCTCTTTGCAAAAGAGAGATATCGGCAAGGAAAAGCTGCATTGTACCTTTGCATTTTTCTTCCAAACGAAGGACACTAGAATGAAAATGTTAAAGCCTCCTGTTAGTGCTTCATCTACACGTTATAGCCCTGAATTTTCCAATGCCTATCTCTTTGCAAAAGAGAGATATCGGCAAGGAAAAGCTGCATTGTACCTTTGCATTTTTCTCCCAAACGAAGGACACTAGAATGAAAATTTTAAAGCCTCCTGTTAGTGCTTCATCTACACGTTACAGCCCTGAATTTTCCAATGCCTATCTCTTTGCAAAAGAGAGATATCGGCAAGGAAAAGCTGCATTGTACCTTTGCATTTTTCTCCCAAACGAAGGACACTAGAATAAAAATTTTAAAGCCTCCTGTTAGTGCTTCATCTACACGTTACAGCCCTGAATTTTCCAATGCCTTTCCCTTTGCAAAAGAGAGATATCGGCAAGGAAAAGCTGTATTGTACCTTTGCATTTTTCTCCCAAACGAAGGACACTAGAATGAAAATTTTAAAGCCTCCTGTTAGTGCTTCATCTACACGTTATAGCCCTGAATTTTCCAATGCCTATCTCTTTGCAAAAGAGAGATATCGGCAAGGAAAAGCTGTATTGTACCTTTGCATTTTTCTCCCAAACGAAGGACACTAGAATGAAAATTTTAAAGCCTCCTGTTAGTGCTTCATCTACACGGTATAGCCCTGAATTTTCCAATGCCTATCTCTTTGCAAAAGAGAGATATTGGCAAGGAAAAGCTGTATTGAACCTTTGCATTTTTCTCCCAAACGAAGGACACTAGAATGAAAATTTTAAAGCCTCCTGGTAGTGCTTCATCTACACGTTATAGCCCTGAATTTTCCAATGCCTATCTCTTTGCAAAAGAGAGATATCGGCAAGGAAAAGCTGCATTGTACCTTTGCATTTTTCTCCCAAACGAAGGACACTAGAATGAAAATTTTAAAGCCTCCTGTTAGTGCTTCATCTACACGTTATAGCCCTGAATTTTCCAATGCCTATCTCTTTGCAAAAGAGAGATATCGGCAAGGAAAAGCTGCATTGTACCTTTGCATTTTTCTCCCAAACGAAGGACACTAGAATGAAAATTTTAAAGTGCTTCGTCTACACGTTATAGCCCTGAATTTTCCAATGCCTATCTCTTTGCAAAAGAGAGATATCGGCAAGGAAAAGCTGTATTGTACCTTTGCATTTTTCTCCCAAACGAAGGACACTAGAATGAAAATTTTAAAGCCTCCTGTTAGTGCTACATCTACACGTTATAGCCCTGAAATTTCCAATGCCTATCTCTTTGCAAAAGAGAGATATCGGCAAGGAAAAGCTGCATTGTACCTTTGCATTTTTCTCCCAAACGAAAGACACTAGAATGAAAATTTTAAAGCCTCCTGTTAGTGCTTCATCTACACGTTATAGCCCTGAATTTTCCAATGCCTATCTCTTTGCAAAAGAGAGATATCGGCAAGGAAAAGCTGCATTGTACCTTTGCATTTTTCTCCCAAACGAAGGACACTAGAATGAAAATTTTAAAGCCTCCTGTTAGTGCTTCATCTACACGTTACAGCCCTGAATTTTCCAATGCCTATCTCTTTGCAAAAGAGAGATATCGGCAAGGAAAAGCTGCATTGTACCTTTGCATTTTTCTCCCAAACGAAGGACACTAGAATAAAAATTTTAAAGCCTCCTGTTAGTGCTTCATCTACACGTTACAGCCCTGAGTTTTCCAATGCCTATCTCTTTGCAAAAGAGAGATATCGGCAAGGAAAAGCTGCATTGTACCTTTGCATTTTTCTTCCAAACGAAGGACACTAGAATGAAAATGTTAAAGCCTCCTGTTAGTGCTTCATCTACACGTTATAGCCCTGAATTTTCCAATGCCTATCTCTTTGCAAAAGAGAGATATCGGCAAGGAAAAGCTGCATTGTACCTTTGCATTTTTCTCCCAAACGAAGGACACTAGAATGAAAATTTTAAAGCCTCCTGTTAGTGCTTCATCTACACGTTACAGCCCTGAATTTTCCAATGCCTATCTCTTTGCAAAAGAGAGATATCGGCAAGGAAAAGCTGCATTGTACCTTTGCATTTTTCTCCCAAACGAAGGACACTAGAATAAAAATTTTAAAGCCTCCTGTTAGTGCTTCATCTACACGTTACAGCCCTGAATTTTCCAATGCCTTTCTCTTTGCAAAAGAGAGATATCGGCAAGGAAAAGCTGTATTGTACCTTTGCATTTTTCTCCCAAACGAAGGACACTAGAATGAAAATTTTAAAGCCTCCTGTTAGTGCTTCATCTACACGTTATAGCCCTGAATTTTCCAATGCCTATCTCTTTGCAAAAGAGAGATATCGGCAAGGAAAAGCTGTATTGTACCTTTGCATTTTTCTCCCACACGAAGGACACTAGAATGAAAATTTTAAAGCCTCCTGTTAGTGCTTCATCTACAAGGTATAGCCCTGAATTTTCCAATGCCTAGCTCTTTGCAAAAGAGAGATATTGGCAAGGAAAAGCTATATTGAACCTTTGCATTTTTCTCCCAAACGAAGGACACTAGAATGAAAATTTTAAAGCCTCCTGTTAGTGCTTCATCTACACGGCATAGCCCTGAATTTTCCAGTGCCTAGCTCTTTGCAAAAGAGAGATATTGGCAAGGAAAAGCTGTATTGAACCTTTGCATTTTTCTCCCAAACGAAGGACACTAGAATGAAAATTTTAAAGCCTCCTGTTAGTGCTTCATCTACACGTTACCCCCTCTTATGGTGTAGGGTACCTGGCCTTCTCTGATGTAATCAGAGTTAGATTTGATTCAGTGATTTTATAAAAAACAGCTAGGAAGCACAATTTAGCAATGGGTTGCAGAGAAAAAAAATATGCTGGCAGAAAAATCCAATTGAGTGAATGAACAGCTCTTCATTTTCTGCCTTTATTTTTATGCTAACAAATTTGTTCTCTGAAAAGTGTCCACAAAGCCAAGTCTCTGATTAACACCTTTGTAGGGATGGTTTTTCACCTATAACTAAATTAAACTTGCTTCATTGTAAAGGCAGCAAGATGCATCCTCATTTCAATGTCTACTGAAATAATACAGGTTGACACCAGGAAACATTAACGCCACTGCATCCTTGCTGCTTTCTCATGTGGAAGTCTGTTTAATGTGAAAACAAGGTGATATCTAATTAGCACACAGGTAAGGAATTAAGAAAATCTTTATTTAAGGGTGAAGATGTTTCTCACAAAATCGTTGCCCCAATGCATCATTGAAATTCAAGCTGGAAAGATGATTTTAATATATCACTTGTACATTTTGTATTGCTCTTCTGGTGACAATGTAGTTTGTTTTTGTCAATTACCATTTTAATAATAGGGTAAAGAAAATTAAGTGGATTTTTTAAAGAAAACAATACTGTCAATATACTATTAAAACAAATTAAAATGGTAAAAGTTATTGTACTTTAAGTAAAAATAAAAGAGCAAAAATATCAATCCCAGTTTTGGATTACTTTAATTAACAAAAAAAAAATGCATATAGCAAAGGATAGTTTCAATCTGCCTACCTCTGGGTTATGGGCCCAGCATGCTTCCATTGCAGTACTCTGCTGCACATGTAAGTGCAAGAAATCCTGAAGCACTCACTCATCATGGGAAAGTACCAATGTGTTTCTTCGTTGGTTGATGGAAGAAACATCTTACAAAAACTCTCCAGATTATTGACTTTTTAAAGTTTTTCTAGGAAACGTTTTAGATGAATGCTTATTAGCCTTTGTCAGTATGTACTTTTGCAAAGTGTCTCTGTGGCGCACTCAGTTAGTGTGTACGGCTATTAACCAAAATGTTGGTGGTTCAATCCCACCCAGGGACGTAATTGACCTTGTTATCAGGTTTTGGTGATCTTTAAGTAGACAAGTCAAAATTTCAAACCCCCTGTTATGGTGTAGGGTACCTGGCCTTCTCTGATGTAATCAGAGTTAGATTTGATTCAGTGATTTTATAAAAACAGCTAGGAAGCACAATTTAGCAGTGGGTTGCAGAGAAAAAGAAATATGCTGGCAAAAAAATCCAATTGAGTGATTAAACAGCTCTTCATTTTCTGGCTTTATTTTTATGCTAACAAATTTGTTCTCTGAAAATGTCCACAAAGCCAAGTCTCTGATTAACACCTTTGTAGGGATGGTTTTTCACCTATTACTAAATTAAACTTGCTTCATTGGAAAGGCAGCAAGAAACACTAGACTAATTGGAGGTGCTCCCTAAAGCAAATTACAATGTTAGGATTAGGGGGTTCGGAAAGTCCTCTAGTGTATACTGTCACGATCCGGGTATCTGGACGCCATTACTTACCTTTCAGATTCCTCCTAAGGCTGGCTCAGCGCTCCAGGACCGGATCCCATCTGTTATTCTGATGTCCACATTCCTGCCTCCTCTCCTGTCACTCTGAGACGCTGTCACAGCGGCGCCATGTTACATCTTGAATGGCATCTCCCGCGGCCTCCGCCGCCGTCCCTGAGTTTCTGCATGCAGGATGTCAGAGTGGCGCTTATGTCAGCCGCGGCCTCTGCTGTTGCCCACGTAGTTCAAATGTGCACTCATCAGTCTGGTGTCTCCTGTTTACTGTGGCCGGCGCCGCCATTGCTGTTAAAGTTCCCACATGGATTATCAAACCAATCTTCCCTCCAAGTGTCTGCATGGGCGCAGCCATGTTGGATTCTGTCACCTGTACATTTCCACCAATCCACTGTTTCCATTGTAATCTGCATAATTGCCTAGCCAATCCCTCCCTGTGCATTGGAGATGATAGGGAGAGGACGTGCAGCGTTTTCTCAGTTTCTGTGTTCAGTGTGCTGCAAATATCTGTGCTCAGTGTGCTTGCAAATATCTGTGCTCAGTGTGCTGAAAATATCTACGTTCTCTGCCTGAAAAATGCTCCATATCTGTGCTGCATTCTAGTATATAGTAGGAGGACAGTGCAGAATTTTGTCGACCAGTGACCACCAGTATTATATAGCAGTACACTGCTCTACCTACCTCTGTGTCGTCAAGTATACTATCCATCCATACCTGTGGTGCATTTTAGTTGTGCGCAGTATATATAGTAGGAGGACAGAGCAGAATTTTGCTGACCACCAGTATATAATATATAGCAGTACGGTACAGTAGGCCACTGCTCTACCTACCTCTGTTTCGTCAAGTATACTATCCATCCATACCTGTGGTGTATTTTAGTAGTTGTGCGCACTATATATAGTAGGAGGACAGTGCAGAATTTTGCTGACCACCAGACTTCTACTTAAGTCCAATGGTGTAGGATGTGCAAAGCCGTTTGGCTGTGCATTTATTGATCTAAGCATGCATTTTTATCAAAGCGTGATAAAATTGACACATAACAGCAGCGTTCAATCAGCGTTCATTTATCTTCTGCTGATATCGATTGTGAATTGACGTTTCTTCTCTTCTTGTCACCTACAGGTAATTACAATTGACTACAACCACCAATCTATTCTGCTGCACTATATCTATATATGCAAAGCGTATTCTGCTGGGTAATTACAATTGACTACAACCACCAATATATTCTGCTGCACTATATCTATATATGCAAAGCTAATTCTGCTGGGTAATTACAATTGATTACAACCACCAATATATTCTGCTGCACTATATCTATATATGCAAAGCTAATTCTGCTGGGTAATGCAAATTGAAACATTATTGCATAGTATGTGATTTTAAAGTACTTTTTTTAAAGTTTTGAATGATATAGACCCAGTTTAATTTTTGTGGAATGCCTGGTTGTAGCTTTTAAGGTAATTTATTGCCTGGCATTTGAGGGGGTGGGGTGTGGTTACAGATTTCAATTATTGGTTTCACTTGTAATAGTCTTCTACTTAAGTCCAATGGTGTAGGCTGTGCAAAGCCGTTTGGCTGTGCATTTATTGATCTAAGCGTGCATTTTTATAAAAGCGTGATAAAATTGACACATAACAGCAGTGTTCAATTAGCGTTCAATCGAAGTGAAAAAGAAGGAAAACAGAAGCACACCAATCTAACAAAACAAAGAAAACTGAAGAACTAATAACAAATGTGAGTCACTTACTCCTCAGATCACTCACCTCCTGATTGTTGCATCTGATTACATAGCACAGAACTACCTTACTTGGACATTTCATAAACCATCCATTTCACCTACAAATGCCTGTATCTGTATTATTGTAATTTTGTTTTTTAAGCACAGCTGCACCAATGCAATTTTACCTGCAAACACTTAAAACATCTAACATAATTACCATTGCTTCTTAAACCTCTCACAATCCTTTCATTTCTTACACTCCAAATACATTTCTGCACCCACTTTATCTACACTTTTGACTCATTTCATACTAAATCTACACCCCTTGAGCCTACACTGCTTTTCTCACCTGCATTTCTACAATTCTTCTGCTCGGATTCCCTTACAGTCTCCTCTCCTACTTCCACTTTCCCTCAACCTATTTACCTACTTAACACTATGTCAATGCTTTCTTATACTCCCCACATCACTCAGTGTCTACCTAATAATGTATCTTTATCCTTCCCCCCTAGTCTCCTCCACCTCCTCCTCTGTCTCCCCTCCATCCCTCTGTTTCCTTCCCCCACCTTTCCTGTTACCCCACTTTCATTCACCTCTGCCCCATGGTCCTGCTACCCCACAACTCAGCCCTGCTCCCTCTTTCCCTTCCCTGTCACCTCCCCACACCCCCATCCACATCACACTGACCTCCCTCCCTGCCCACCTCCTGCTGTTTCCCCTCCTAGCTCAGGCACTTGTACCATCACTACTCTCTCATCCCTGCCCTCAAAGTTAATCCCACCTCATCGCTACAGCAACCCTGAAAATCTAATTCACATCTCTCCCACAAACTCATACCCCCTATCCTGTGCCCTCTGGAATGCCAGATCTGTTTGTAACAAACTGGTCCCCACTCATGACTTTTTCATTTCCAACTCCCTACACCTACTAGCCATTACTGAAACTTGGATTACGCCCTCTGACACTACTTCTGCTGCTGCTCTCTCTGCTGGGGGCCTTACATTCACACACACCCCCCGACCTGGGGGTCGCCATGGGGGTGGTGTTGGGGTCCTTTTACCTTCTAGTTACTCCTACCAACTCATACCACCAGAACCATCCCTTATATTCTCTACATATGAGGTCCACTCCATATGCCTCTTCCAACCAGTCCATCTTAGAGTAGCTGTCATTTACCGCCCCCCTGGCACTGCTTCCAAATTCATCGACAACTTTGCTTCCTGGCTTCCTCACTTCCTCTCTTCTGACATTCCCACCATTATCCTAGGTGATTTCAACATCCCTATTGACATCCCCACACAATCCCCTGCCTCTAAACTCCTTAACCTCACCTCTTCACTTGGTCTCTCCCAGTGGACCTCCTCACCCTCCCATGTGAATGGGAGCTCACTGGATCTGGTCTTCACTCACCGCTGTGATATTTCTGATTTTTCCAACTCCCCATTTCCCCTCTCTGACCACCACCTGCTCTCCTTCAACCTATCTCTCTCGACTTCCCCATCTCTACCTCCTAAGGCTACCATCACTAAGCGTAACATTGAAGCTATTGACACCACATTCCTTTCCTCCCTGTTTGACTCACTTCTCTCTCCTATTCTCTCTCTCTCTCATGCCCTGAACAAGCCACTTCCACATACAATGCTTCCCTTACTTCTGCTCTTGACTCTGTTGCTCCACCAACCACTATTCACCCTCGCAAATTAACACCTCAACCCTGGCACACCAAATGCACCAGATATCTGCAAAAATGCTCACGTACTGCTGAGCGACACTGGAGGAAATCACGCTCTAAGGCAGACTTCCTCCATTTCAAACTTTTGCTCTCATCCTTCAGTGCTGCCCTTTCTCTTGCTAAACAGTCATACTTCAAGAACCTCATCTCCTCCCAGTCTTCCAACCCCCGGCGCCTCTTTGCCACTCTCAACTCACTCCTCTGCCCACCTCCACCTCGTCTCCCTTCCTCACTCTCTGCTCTTGACTTTGCCACTTACTTCACATCCAAAATTAACTCCATACGTCAGGACATCACATCACACCAGACTATCAGTAACCAGCCTTCTCCCATCCCTTACCAACCCTCCCCATCCCTCGCACCAACTCAGTCATCTTTCTCCCATGCATCTGGAGAGGAAGTCATGGCCCTCATTCGTTCCTGTCCCCTCACCACCTCCCCACTTGACCCTATCCCCTCCCGCCTCCTCTGCCACATCTCTTCTTCTGCTTGTTCCCATCTTTCCCACCTTCTCAATCTCTCCCTCTCATCAGGCACTGTCCCCTCTGCCTTCAAGCACGCTCTCATCTCTCCTATTCTTAAAAAACCTACTCTTCATCCAAACACTCTCTCCAACTACCGACCCATCTCTCTTCTCCCTTTTGCCTCCAAACTCCTTGAGCGTATTGTCTACAACCGCCTTACTTCTTTTCTTTCCTCACACTCACTGCTTGACCCATTCCAGTCTGGCTTCCGTCCTCTCCACTCCACTGAAACTGCCCTTACAAAAGTATGCAATGACCTCCATGCTGCTAAATCTAAGGGACACTACTCTCTACTTATTCTACTTGATCTCTCTGCTGCTTTTGACACTGTGGACCATCCTCTCCTACTGCAAATCCTTCACTCCATTGGTCTGCGTAACACTGCCCTCTCTTGGTTGTCGTCCTACCTTTCTGACCGTTCATTCTCTGTCTCCTCTCATGACTCCACCTCCCCCTCACTTCCACTAACTGTAGGGGTACCCCAAGGTTCTGTCCTTGGTCCTCTTCTCTCTCTATACGTCCTCCCTAGGTAAGCTCATTAGTTCTTTTGGTTTCCAATATCATCTCTATGCTGATGACACTCAAATCTATCTTTCCTCTCCAGACCTCTCCCCTACTCTCCTCACTCGTATCTCCAACTGTCTCTCTGCTATCACTTCCTGGATGTCCCAGCGCTTTCTTAAACTTAACATGTCTAAGACCGAGCTGATCATCTTCCCTCCCTCCCGCATAACCTCACCTCCTACAATCTCATTATCTATTGATGGCACTACTATCTCCTCTACCCCACAAGTGCGCTGTCTTGGAGTAATCCTTGACTCCTCCCTCTCCTTCAAACCACACATTCAGCACCTCTCACAAACCTGCCGTTTTCATCTAAAAAATATTTCCAGGATCAGACCCTTTCTGACCCAGGATGCTACTAAGACTCTTATCCACTCACTGGTCATCTCCAGACTGGACTACTGTAATCTCCTCCTGACTGGCATTCCTGACAAATACCTCTCTCCACTCCAATCTATCCTCAATGCTGCTGCCTGGCTCATTTTCCTCACCAAATGCACTATGTCCACCTCTCCTCTCTTACTGGTCCTTCACTGGCTCCCCTTCCCTTTCAGAATCCATTTCAAGCTTCTCACACTTGCTTACAAAGCCCTCACCCACTCCTCTCCCATCTACATCTCTGATCTTATCTCGCTTTACACTCCCACCCGTCCTCTTCGCTCTGCTAATGCACGCCGACTCTCCTGCCTACAGATTACTTCCTCCCACTCCTACCTCCAAGATTTTTCACGTGCTGCACCACTTCTCTGGAATTCCCTACCTCTCCCCCTCAGACTCTCCACCTCTCTACAAAACTTCAAATGGGCTCTCAAGACCCACTTCTTCACCAAACCCAGCCAAATCTCATCCTAAACCTCTGTTCCACGCTCTCTATGTACACCATCTGTCTCACCCCTGTCTGTCTACCCCTCCCCTTTAGAATGTAAGCTCTCACGAGCAGGGTCCTCTTCCCTCATGTGCTTACTCTTTTCTTACTTTAATAATCTTCAGCTGCACCAAATCCAGCAGTCTTCTGCCACCTGATACTTATTCCAGTGTCATCTGCTGATGTAGCTATGTTTATTTACCCTGTACTTGTCCTATATTGTCATCAACTGTAAGTTGCTGTTTTCCTGTTTGATTATTTGTTTATGTACTCTGTAATTGGGTGCTGCGGAACCCTTGTGGCGCCATATAAATAAAGGATAATAATAATAATAATAAATAATATAATATATAGCAGTACGGTACAGTAGGCCACTGCTCTACCTACCTCTGTGTCGTCAAGTATACTATCCATCCATACCTGTGGTGCATTTTAGAAAAAAACATATCTCAGCAGAGCAATCTATAAATCCATCATTTTTCAGACAGCAACAGTGGGTATTGTAATAGTCACCCAATCCATCACTTTTATAGGGTTACATGCATTCACATGCTACAGCCTGTCTCAATAATTTTACTGTCACGGTGTGTGTGTTTGTGTTTTAATTTGGGTATTTTTTGTTGTTGTAGAACTACAGGTACCAGCGAGCCCGTTATTTCCCCGCCTGCTGGTACTTGAGGTTCTCCAAGTACCAGCAAGTGCGGGAGGCTTGCTGGGCCTTGTAGTTCCACAACAAAAAAACAATATTCTTTTTTTACACATATGGCTATCAGCCCGGCACCCACCACCCAGGGGTGCTGGGGACAGCCTCGGGCTTCACCCCTGCCCCTTGGGTGCCTCGAGGGGAGGAACCTCTTGATTTAAGGGGTCCCCACTCCTCCAGGGAACCCCAGCCAGGGGTGACTAGTTGGAGGGGTAATGCCAGGGCCGCAGGGACCTACATAAAAGTGTCCCCCGGCTGTGGCATTATCTCTCTGGCTAGTGGAGCCCGGTGCTGGTTTTAAAAATATGGGGGACCCCTACATCTTTTGTCCCACGTATTTTTGGAACCAGGACCCGTCTAAGAGCCCGGTGCTGGTTGTCTAAATACGGGGAACCTCTGTCCAATTTTTCCCCCAGTATTTAAATAACCAGGACCGGCTCAAAGAGGCTGGTTATACTAAGGAGGGGGGACCTCACACATTTTTTTTTAACCCATTCAGACCCTTCTCCTTTAAGTTAATGGAAGCCCTGGACAACAAAATTGCATTCATGTCCTCCTCCCTCACCCTTCCCAGTCCCAAACACTCATTTTTTTTTCTTTAAAAATTTATAATATATCACAAGAACAATGAGCAGGCGGGCATTGGCGGCATCGGACTGAGATAGAAATTAGTGGTGGAGGGCTGGGTCAGTTGATTGTGGGAGAGTTTGTAAGCCATTGGCGGTGGCAGTGGGTATCGGCTCAGAGGCAGTAGCGGGCATTGGCTAAGGGTCATCGGCAGGATTCGGCGGACATTATGGCTGTAGTGCCTCACTAGCCACTGACCTCACCGCACGCCACTGTGGGACAGATGTAACATGCAGAGAGAGGTAGATTTTGGGAGAAGGAATGTCCTAGCATAACTGTTAATTGCAGTGTAATACTGTAATTCAACTGTGCAGCATTTGTGGCTAAATGTCAAAGAAGCCAGTATTTACCCTGCATGCAAAACAATAAATGTATTTGCACATACCTCCCAACTAACCCAATTTTTGCAGGACAGTCACTTTTTTTGGGAATGTCCATCCTCCCCCCCCCCCCCCCCCAGTGTCCCATAGTCATGAGGAAGGGGGGGGGGGGAGGTGGAAGGCTCCCTGTAGCTTGTTGCTCTGCAAATATGCACATTGTGTGTAATTCAGACCTGATTGCTAGGGTGTGTTTTTTGCATCCCTGTGATCAGGTAGTTGCCGCCTACAGCGGAAGGGAAAATTTGCTGTGCAGGTGTGTGATCACATGTGCACAAGAGCTGCACAGCTCAGCACTTACTCAGCCATTGAGGTGACGTCACAAATCCTCCCACAAAACGCCGGGTCCCTCCAGTGTTTTTCCGGACACTCCCTAGAAACATTCACCCACACAAACACCCTCTTCTTGTCAATCTTCTTGTGATCTCCGGACCGTCGCACCTACGCATTGTGGCGCATACGCATGTGCAGTGAAGACCTGATTGCCCGCTGGGTGAAAATAAATTGAAGCGATCTGGTCTGAATAAGCCCCAATGTCTATTCACGGGAGACAGAGGGGCTGGGGCATGGTCAGCAGCTCACAGAGCACCTATAATGACAAAAATGGGAGACATGGCTCATGATCGCGATATACCTGCGAAGGTACGCCCTCTACTGATTGACAGGCAGAGGCATTCGCATTTTCTGTGGGGCACCCGGACAAAATGTAGGCACATGCACAGGATGGACCCTGCGTATATGCCCCCATCCTCTTCATAGTTTTTGCGGTTGGAACGAGCAGTGTGAAAACACCAATCGATGGGGGTAATTCCAAGTTGATCGCAGCAGGAATTTTGTTAGCAGTTGGGCAAAACCATGTGTACTGCAGGGGAGGCAGATATAACATGTGCAGAAAGAGTTAGATTTGGGTGAGTTAATTTGTTTCTGTGCAGGGTAAATACTGACTGCTTTATTTTTACACTGCAAATCAGATTGCAGATTGAACACACCACACCCAAATCTAACTCTGGTGGTCATTCCGAGTTGTTCGCTCGGTAATTTTCTTCGCATCGCAGCGATTTTCCGATTATTGCGCATGCGCAATGTTCGCACTGCGACTGCGCCAAGTAAATTTGCTATACAGTTAGGAATTTTACTCACGGCATTACAAGGTTTTTTCTTCGTTCTGGTGATCGGAGTGTGATTGACAGGAAGTGGGTGTTTCTGGGCGGAAACTGGTCATTTTATGGGCGTGTGGGAAAAAACGCTACCGTTTCTGGGAAAAACGCGGGAGTGGCTGGAGAAACGGAGGAGTGTCTGGGCGAACGCTGGGTGTGTTTGTGACGTCAAACCAGGAACGACAAGCACTGAACTGATCGCACTGGCAGAGTAAGTCTCGAGCTACTCAGAAACTGCACAGAGATGTCTTTTCGCAATATTGCGAATCTTTCGTTCGCAATTTTAAGATGCTAAGATTCACTCCCAGTAGGCGGCGGCTTAGCGTGTGCAATGATGCTAAAAGCAGCTTGCGAGCGATCAACTCGGAATGAGGGCCTCTCTCTGCACATGTTAAATCTGCCTTCCCTGCAGTGCACATGGGGGGTAATTCTGAGTTGATCGCAGCAGGATTTTTGTTAGCAGTTGGGCAAAACCATGTGCACTGCATTTACGAACAGATAATTTTTTATATAAATTTTAAAATGTTAGTAAATGTGTGTGTTTTTTTCAACCTGGAAGCCCAACATCGATTAAGATCGATCTTGTTAGGCGCCGAGGGTCCGCCCGTCAGTGCGGCCCGGCGCCTAGCAACTAGGGACGCCGCAGGCAGACAGCCGCCGGCTCCCTAGCAACGCTAGACGCCGGGCGCACGGAGCCGCTCAGACCCTAGCAACGGGGACGCCACGCTCGGACCGCGTTCCCCGTTGCTGGGTCTTAATTAATCAGTTCAAGTGTATCCTGGCCGTACAGCATGCAGCTGCACGGCATGATTATGTGATTACCCTGTCTGGATCTTGATTGGAGGGCTCCCAAATTTAAGCACTCTCAGGACTTCTCACAGACGCCGGTGATAGCTTCCTGTTTGCTGTGTCAGTTACAGAGAGTTTCCAGTCCTGCTCAATCCGGTTGTTCCTGTCCTCAGTGGTCCTGTACTCGGAAGTTGTCATCTATTCCTGGAGTCCGACCGAGCACCTTTAACATCCTGTGGTGTTCGTGAGTCGTGGCGTAGCCGTGTGTTGCGGCTTGACCGCTTACTGTTTATTATTTAGTTTCATTGTGTTCCGGAGCTTTTGCGGAGGATTCCGCTCCCACAAATCCACTCTGGTATCCAGCGGTGCTGGATAGGAGTAACGGATCAGTGGATCTTTGGTTGTCCTTTTCCCTGGCGGTTTGTCCGCACATACTTTTGGTTTAAGTTAGTTAGCTTGTAGCCCCTGGCCTGGTTGCTTAGTCAGAGGGCCCCTTGTTATCACCCTGTCTCGGATTTCCCTTTGTCTCCCATTAAGACCTGAGGGGGCATCGAAGTTGGGCAGACATAATCCGCCCTTCAAACGCGGCTGCCATGGGCTCAAGCAACCATAGTCTCGCAGGGGATTTCTGATAACACGGGCGAGACAACGGAGTTAGGGCGCCAGGGGTTACTAGGCTTTCCTGCTCCCGTAACCAGCATATCTTTCCAGTACTCAGACCTCTGCCATAAGATCTCCTCTGGTCTGGAGTACGGGAATCATAACATTATCACCGGCCAGACTAAAATTTAAAATTAAACAGGATTTAATTTTTTCCCTTATTCAGTTGGAAGATTTGTCGGCCTCATGAATCCCACTGGTGTTGGGCCAAATCCTGGCCAGCTTCTAGTTAGCCAGATTCAAGAACTTACTCAGATGGTTCAGGATCTGTCCCTTCGGGTGAGGTCACAGGAAGATCTGTTACGGACTTCCCCGAGGGTCATTCCTGAACCAAAAATGCATTTGCCTGACCGTTTTTCTGGGGATAGAAAGCAGTTTTTTAATTTTAAAGAGTCTTGTAAACTTTATTTTCGTTTAAGACCAGTCTCTTCAGGTACGGAATCTCAGCGGGTTGGAATTATTATTTCCTTACTTCAGGGGGATCCTCAGACCTGGGCTTTTGGTTTAAGAACAGACGATCCGGCTTTATTGTCTGTAGACGCCTTTCTGGGGTCTTTAGGGCTATTGTATGACGACCCTGATAGAGAGGCATCCGCCGAGAGTCAGTTGCGTGCTCTCAGACAGGGTAGGAATCCCGCAGAGATTTATTGTACGGAGTTTCGCCGTTGGTCAAACGACTGTGGATGGAATGACCCAGCCCTGCGCAGTCAGTTTCGCCTCGGCTTATCCGAGTCTATAAAAGACAGTCTCCTTCAGTATCCCGCTCCTGAGACTCTCGATAAACTCATGGAGCTATCTATTAAGATTGATCGTCGTCTCAGAGAGCGGAGGGCTGAAAAAGGAGCATCTGTCGGGTCTACTCCTTGTGTTTTTTCCATTCCTGTGGACATAGAGGAGCCCATGCAGATAGGCCTCTCCAAACTGTCTCCTGAAGAAAGAACCAGAAGGCAAAATTCTGGTCTTTGTTTATACTGTGGAGGTAAGGGACATTTTGCCCGTAGTTGTCCGAACAAGTCGGGAAACGCCTCGACCAAGTGATTTGTGAGGGGGTTCACTTTGGTCTGCAGCTTATCTCCTCAAATAATTCACTGTTAGTCCCAGCTAAAGTTTCCTTTGGCAGCCTCTGTTCCTCGGTCTCGGCTTTTGTGGACAGTGGAGCTGCAGGGAACTTTATGGATTTAACATGGGCCAAGGCCTTAGGTATTCCTCAGTTAGCCTTGGGTAGGTGTATCACCATGCATGGTTTAGATGGGAGTCCCTTGTCCAATGGGGTTATTTCTCCCTGTACACCTCCTGTTCTACTTTCGGTAGGAGCTCTGCATTCTGAAAAAATTGAGTTTTTCCTTACCCATTGCCCAGCAGTTCCAGTGGTTCTGGGTCACCCTTGGCTGGCCTTTCATAATCCCATCATTGATTGGCAGTCGGGGGAGATCTCACAATGGGGTACCATCTGTAATAAGGAATGTATTACGTTTCCCATCAGAATAGCTGCTGTCATTCCCGCACCCATTCCTGTGGAATACCAGGATTTTGTTGATGTATTTTCCAAGGGCAATGCGGACATTCTGCCTCCCCATAGGCCTTATGATTGTGCTATTGAGCTAATTCCTGGTGCCACTTTGCCTAAGGGAAGGTTATATGCATTGTCCGGACCTGAAACTGTGGCCATGAATGAGTATGTTAAAGAAAGCCTAGGGAAATGATTTATCAGGCCATCTAAATCCCCTTTAAGTGCAGGCTTCTTCTTCGTGGAGAAGAAGGATGGATCACTCAGACCTTGCATTGACTTTAGAGCCTTGAATAAGATCTCAGTAAAAAATACTTACCCTTTGCCGCTGATTTCTGTCCTCTTTGATCAGCTACGTTCGGCTGTGATTTTTTCTAAGATTGACCTGAGAGAAGCATATAACCTCATCCGGATCAAGTCAGGGGATGAGTGGAAAACGGCATTCAGTACTCAGTCGGGTCACTATGAGTATCTGGTTATGCCATTCGGCCTGTCTAACGCTCCGGCAGTTTTCCAGGATCTCATTAACGATGTGCTCCGTGAATTTCTTGGAAGATTCGTTGTAGTCTACTTAGACGATATTTTGATATATTCTGACTCTATAGAACAACATGTTACCCAGGTGCGTCAGGTTCTAAAAAAATTACGTGAAAATCACCTATATGCCAAGCTGGAGAAGTGTGAATTTCATGTCACGGAGGTATCCTTTTTAGGGTACATAATTTCCCCTCGGGGATTCTGTATGGAACCAAAGAAGCTCCAAGCCATCCTTAGTTGGGCGCAACCCACCAACTTAAAAGCAATTCAGCGCTTTTTAGGGTTTGCGAATTACTATAGAAGATTTATTCACTCTTTCTCCGACCTAGTTGCTCCCATTGTGGCACTGACTAAGAAGGGAGCAGATCCTACCAACTGGTCACGTGAAGCGGACTTATCTTTTCAGGCCTTGAAACAAGCCTTTGTCTCAGCCCCAGTCCTCAGACATCCCAACCCAGAATTGCCTTTCATTGTTGAGGTTGATGCCTCGGAGGTTGGAGTAGGGGCTATCCTATCTCAGAAGGATCCGGATTCTCTAGAATTACATCCTTGTGCCTTTATGTCCAGGAAATTCTCATCTGCTGAATCCAACTACGATGTTGGTAACCGGGAATTACTGGCTATTAAATGGGCTTTCGAGGAGTGGAGGCATTGGCTTGAAGGAGCCACTCATACCATTTCAGTTTTGACTGATCACAAAAATCTTCAATACATTGAATCAGCTAAACGGCTGAATGCCCGGCAAGCTCGTTGGGCTTTATTTTTTACTCGTTTCAAGTTCATTATCACCTTCAGGCCAGGTTCCAAGAATACCAAGGCAGATGCCCTGTCACGCAGTTTTCTTCCAGTTCAAGACAACAGTCCTGTTACTCCCATACTTCCGTCTTCAGTCATTCGGGCAGGCCTCACACAAGATTTATTTACCCAGTTAAAGCAGCTTCAACATCAAGCTCCTGGAAATACTCCAGCTGGTCGTCTTTATGTCCCCGAGTTTTTGAGAGCAACTGTTTTGACGGAGTTTCATGATAGCAAAGTTGCCGGGCATCCGGGGATCGCCAAAACTTTTGAATTAGTTTCCCGCTCGGTATGGTGGCCTGGTCTTTCTAAAGACATTAAGGAGTTTGTTTTTTCTTGTCAGGTCTGTGCACAGCATAAGGTTCCCCGTTCCTTGCCTATCGGTCAACTTATGCCCTTGAATGTTCCTCTTAGGCCATGGTCTCATATTTCCATGGATTTTGTGGTGGACCTCCCTCTGTCAGCCGGATGCCGAGTCATATGGGTGGTAGTGGACCGTTTTAGCAAAATGGCCCATTTCATTGCTCTTCCCCGATTGCCATCTGCCCAGGGATTGGCAGTCTTGTTCCTCCGCCATGTTTTCAGACTCCATGGGTTACCCACTGATATTGTCTCTGATCGGGGTCCACAATTCATTGCACAATTTTGGAAGTCTTTTTGTGCCTCATTAAAGATGAAATTATCTTTGACGTCTGGCTACCATCCCCAATCCAACGGGCAGACTGAGCGAGTTAATCAATCATTAAAACAATATTTGCGTTTGTACTCGGCCAAACTCCAAAATGACTGGTCTGAGTTTCTTCCGTTGGCGGAGTTTGCTTACAACAATGCCTGTCATTCCTCCACCAATGTGTCTCCATTTTTTACAGTTTTTGGTTTTCACCCCAGAGCTAATTCCTTTTTTCAACATTCCTCTGTCTCCTCACTGACCTTGACCTCTCATCTCAAACTCATTTGGAGAAAAGTGCACCTGGCTCTCAGAAAAGCGGCATTTCGGGAGAAAAAATTTTCTGACAGGCTCCGGCGGCCGTGCACTTTTAAAGTAGGAGATAGGGTATGGTTGTCGACTCGCAACATTAAACTTCGACAAACCTCAGCCAGATTGGGTCCTAAATTTATTGGACCATTTCATATTATCAAAAAAGTCAATCCAGTTGCTTTCCGGTTACGTTTACCAAAAACTTTACGGATCGGAAATACCTTCCATTGCTCCTTGTTAAAACCATATGTTTCGTCCAGTAGATTTCCTCGCAAGATCTCTCAGGGGAAATCACCAATAGATGTACAGGGTCAGCAGGAGTTCTTGGTGGAGAAGGTTCTCGATTCCAAGTTGTCCCGGGGTCGGCTTTATTTTTTGGTACATTGGAGAGGTTATGGTCCAGAAGAAAGGTCTTGGGTCCTGGATGAGGATCTCCATGCCCCGAGGCTCAAAAGGGCATTTTTTCGAGAATTTCCGCAGAAACCTGGCCTTAGGGGTTCCTTGACCCCTCCTCAAGGGGGGGGTACTGTTAGGCGCCGAGGGTCCGCCCGTCAGTGCGGCCCGGCGCCTAGCAACTAGGGACGCCGCAGGCAGACAGCCGCCGGCTCCCTAGCAACGCTAGACGCCGGGCGCACGGAGCCGCTCAGACCCTAGCAACGGGGACGCCACGCTCGGACCGCGTTCCCCGTTGCTGGGTCTTAATTAATCAGTTCAAGTGTATCCTGGCCGTACAGCATGCAGCTGCACGGCATGATTATGTGATTACCCTGTCTGGATCTTGATTGGAGGGCTCCCAAATTTAAGCACTCTCAGGACTTCTCACAGACGCCGGTGATAGCTTCCTGTTTGCTGTGTCAGTTACAGAGAGTTTCCAGTCCTGCTCAATCCGGTTGTTCCTGTCCTCAGTGGTCCTGTACTCGGAAGTTGTCATCTATTCCTGGAGTCCGACCGAGCACCTTTAACATCCTGTGGTGTTCGTGAGTCGCGGCGTAGCCGTGTGTTGCGGCTTGACCGCTTACTGTTTATTATTTAGTTTCATTGTGTTCCGGAGCTTTTGCGGAGGATTCCGCTCCCACAAATCCACTCTGGTATCCAGCGGTGCTGGATAGGAGTAACGGATCAGTGGATCTTTGGTTGTCCTTTTCCCTGGCGGTTTGTCCGCACATACTTTTGGTTTAAGTTAGTTAGCTTGTAGCCCCTGGCCTGGTTGCTTAGTCAGAGGGCCCCTTGTTATCACCCTGTCTCGGATTTCCCTTTGTCTCCCATTAAGACCTGAGGGGGCATCGAAGTTGGGCAGACATAATCCGCCCTTCAAACGCGGCTGCCATGGGCTCAAGCAACCATAGTCTCGCAGGGGATTTCTGATAACACGGGCGAGACAACGGAGTTAGGGCGCCAGGGGTTACTAGGCTTTCCTGCTCCCGTAACCAGCATATCTTTCCAGTACTCAGACCTCTGCCATAAGATCTCCTCTGGTCTGGAGTACGGGAATCATAACAGATCTTAAATAGACCCCTGGGTTTTAAGGATAACCATGGTTGAGTCCAATGGTTAATTCACATTGACCGAAGTTCTAATTAAGTAGTGATGTGCACCGGAAATTTTTCGGGTTTTGTGTTTTGGTTTTGGGTTCGGTTCCGCGGCCGTGTTTTGGGTTCGGACGCGTTTTGGCAAAACCTCACCGAAATTTTTTTGTCGGATTCGGGTGTGTTTTGGATTCAGTTTTTTTTTTCAAAAAACCCTAAAAAACAGCTTAAATCATAGAATTTGGGGGTCATTTTGATCCCATAGTATTATTAACCTCAATAACCATAATTTCCACTCATTTTCAGTCTTTTTTGAACACCTCACAATATTATTTCTTTTGGTATTTGGTACCGGGGACACAGTACCTCAATCAAGTCTATAGTTGGCTCTGAAATCAGCATTAAACTGGATCCACACTTAGATTATCTGTCCAATTTTTTTTTCTAGTTGAAACAAAATTATGCTAATATGTGGCAGCAAATGACAATTGACCATTTGCTCCCAAACACTGGAAAACATCCAAAAATGGTCATTTAGATAAATTGGTTAAATCCATTTCATTTAGCTAATTTATCCAAACTACCTTTATTGTATCTTTGTGGGTGAATGATGTGTGGGTCAGTGTTGAGGGTGGTGGAGGAGATGGGTAATAGGCACAGCAGGGTGTGGACAGTCAAATAGTGTGCTTAGAGGTGCAGATAAATAGGGATATCTAATAATTCACCCACTATTCTTTAGAATTATTAGATATCCCTATTTATCTGCATTACTCACCTAACACTCAGCATTTATCTACATGCTGATGCTATTCATAGCACTTAGCTTGCAAGTATTTTACCCATAAGGAGACACATTAGATGTTCCCTCTCTTTTCATTAAAGACGTCCCCAGCAACCATACTGTACTATACTATAACAGGAATAATTACTGTGGGGGATTATACCATTTGATCTGGAATAAAGGGAAAATATTGTGGAAAGAGTGCTGTAAGTGTATGATATGTAGAACTATTGTCAGGTTCTGACATTTGTCAAGTGAATTACTAATATACATTCAACTAATATTACATAGTGTCCAGTAATTCAGTATCAGACTAATTGATATAGTCAATTTGGATCAATAATAAAGACACAACACAGGTAGCGAACCTTGATATTAATAAATGTATTTCAATTTATTATATATGGTAATTACATTATACAAACTTATTGTACTTTATTTCGTGTTTAGACAATTTTAACGAATTTATTAAAAGTTAATTTTTAAATCATCATTTGTGCGCCAGCAAAAGAGACATTCTTTTCTCTTCTCCTTTCCTGCATAACATTACTTGTCTCTGGTTGCACCCCCAAACGTCCTACAATTAATATTTAATATAACTGAAGGACATTTATTGGGGCGCATTGGAAAATTCAGGGCTATGCCGTGTAGATGATGGCCTAACAGGAGGCTTTAAAATTTTCTTTCTAGTGTCCTTCGTTTGGGAGAAAAATGCAAAGGTACAAGACAGCTTTTCCTTGCCAATATCTCTCTTTTGCAAAGAGCTGCGTATTGGAAAATTCAGGGCTATGCCGGGTAGATGATGGCCTAACAGGAGGCTTTAAAATTTTCTTTCTAGTGTCCTTCGTTTGGGAGAAAAATGCAAAGGTACAAGACAGCTTTTCCTTGCCAATATCTCTCTTTTGCAAAGAGCTGCGCATTGGAAAATTAAGGGCTATACCGTGTAGATGAAGCACTAACAGGAGGCTTTAAAATTTTCATTCTAGTGTCCTTCATTTGGGAGAAAAATGCAAAGGTACAAGACAGCTTTTCCTTGCCAATATCTCTATTTTGCAAAAAGCTACGCATTGGAAAATTCAGGGCTATACCGTGTAGATGAAGCACTAACAGGAGGCTTTAAAATTTTCATTCTAGTGTCCTTCGTTTGGGAGAAAAATCCAATGGTACAAGACAGCTTTTCCTTGCCAATATCTCTCTTTTGCAAAGAGCTGCGCATTGGAAAATTCAGGGCTATGCCGTGTAGATGATGGCCTAACAGGAGGCTTTAAAATTTTCTTTCTAGTGTCCTTCGTTTGGGAGAAAAATGCAAAGGTACAAGACAGCTTTTCCTTGCCAATATCTCTCTTTTGCAAAGAGCTGCGCATTGGAAAATTCAGGGCTATGCCGTGTAGATGATGGCCTAACAGGAGGCTTTAAAATTTTCTTTCTAGTGTCCTTCGTTTGGGAGAAAAATGCAAAGGTACAAGACAGCTTTTCCTTGCCAATATCTCTCTTTTGCAAAGAGCTGCGTATTGGAAAATTCAGGGCTATGCCGGGTAGATGATGGCCTAACAGGAGGCTTTAAAATTTTCTTTCTAGTGTCCTTCGTTTGGGAGAAAAATGCAAAGGTGCAAGACAGCTTTTCCTTGCAAATATCTCTCTTTTGCAAAGAGCTGCGCATTGGAAAATTCAGGGCTATACCGTGTAGATGAAGCACTAACAGGAGGCTTTAAAATTTTCATTCTAGTGTCCTTCGTTTGGGAGAAAAATGCAAAGGTACAAGACAGCTTTTCCTTGCCAATATCTCTCTTTTGCAAAGAGCTGCGCATTGGAAAATTCAGGGCTATGCCGTGTAGATGATGGCCTAACAGGAGGCTTTAAAATTTTCTTTCTAGTGTCCTTCGTTTGGGAGAAAAATGCAAAAGTACAAGACAGATTTTCCTTGCCAATATCTCTCTTTTGCAAAGAGCTGCGCATTGGAAAATTCAGGGCTATACCGTGTAGATGAAGCCCTAACAGTAGGCTTTAAAATTTTCATTCTAGTGTCCTTCGTTTGGGAGAAAAATGCAAAGGTACAAGACAGCTTTTCCTTGCCAATATCTCTCTTTTGCAAAGAGCTGCGCATTGGAAAATTCAGGGCTATGCCGTGTAGATGATGGCCTAACAGGAGGCTTTAAAATTTTCTTTCTAGTGTCCTTCGTTTGGGAGAAAAATGCAAAGGTACAAGACAGCTTTTCCTTGCCAATATCTCTCTTTTGCAAAGAGCTGCGCATTGGAAAATTCAGGGCTATACCGTGTAGATGAAGCCCTAACAGGAGGCTTTAAAATTTTCATTCTAGTGTCCTTCGTTTGGGAGAAAAATGCAAAGGTACAAGACAGCTTTTCCTTGCCAATATCTCTCTTTTGCAAAGAGCTGCGCATTGGAAAATTCAGGGCTATGCCGTGTAGATGATGGCCTAACAGGAGGCTTTAAAATTTTCTTTCTAGTGTCCTTCGTTTGGGAGAAAAATGCAAAGGTACAAGACAGCTTTTCCTTGCCAATATCTCTCTTTTGCAAAGAGCTGCGCATTGGAAAATTCAGGGCTATGCCGTGTACATGATGGCCTAACATGAGGCTTTAAAATTTTCTTTCTAGTGTCCTTCGTTTGGGAGAAAAATGCAAAGGTACAAGACAGCTTTTCCTTGCCAATATCTCTCTTTTGCAAAGAGCTACGCATTGGAAAATTCAGGGCTATACCGTGTAGACGAAGCACTAACAGGAGGCTTTAAAATTTTCATTCTAGTGTCCTTCGTTTGGGAGAAAAATGCAAAGGTACAAGACAGCTTTTCCTTGCCAATATCTCTCTTTTGCAAAGAGCTACGCATTGGAAAATTCAGGGCTATACCGTGTAGATGAAGCACTAACAGGAGGCTTTAAAATTTTCATTCCAGTGTCCTTCGTTTGGGAGAAAAATCCAATGGTACAAGACAGCTTTTCCTTGCCAATATCTCTCTTTTGCAGAGAGCTGCGCATTGGAAAATTCAGGGCTATGCCGTGTAGATGATGGCCTAACAGGAGGCTTTAAAATTTTCTTTCTAGTGTCCTTCGTTTGGGAGAAAAATGCAAAGGTACAATACTGCTTTTCCTTGCCAATATCTCTCTTTTGCAGAGAGCTGCGCATTGGAAAATTCAGGGCTATGTCGTGTAGATGAAGCCCTAACAGGAGGCTTTAAAATTTTCTTTCTAGTGTCCTTCGTTTGGGAGAAAAATGCAAAGGTACAAGACAGCTTTTCCTTGCCAATATCTCTCTTTTGCAAAGAGCTGCGCATTGGAAAATTCAGGGCTATGCCGTGTAGATGATGGCCTAACAGGAGGCTTTAAAATTTTCTTTCTAGTGTCCTTCGTTTGGGAGAAAAATGCAAAGGTGCAAGACAGCTTTTCCTTGCCAATATCTCTCTTTTGCAAAGAGCTACGCATTGGAAAAATCAGGGCTATACCGTGTAGATGAAGCACTAACAGGAGGCTTTAAAATTTTCATTCTAGTGTCCTTCGTTTGGGAGAAAAATCCAATGGTACAAGACAGCTTTTCCTTGCCAATATCTCTCTTTTGCAGAGAGCTGCGCATTGGAAAATTCAGGGCTATGCCGTGTAGATGATGGCCTAACAGGAGACTTTAAAATTTTCTTTCTAGTGTCCTTCGTTTGGGAGAAAAATGCAAAGGAACAAGACAGCTTTTCCTTGCCAATATCTCTCTTTTGCAGAGAGCTGTGCATTGGAAAATTCAGGGCTATGCCGTGTAGATGATGGCCTAACAGGAGGCTTTAAAATTTTCTTTCTAGTGTCCTTCGTTTGGGAGAAAAATGCAAAGGTACAAGACAGCTTTTCCTTGCCAATATCTCTCTTTTGCAAAGAGCTACGCATTGGAAAATTCAGGGCTATGTCGTGTAGATGATGGCCTAACAGGAGGCTTTAAAATTTTCTTTCTAGTGTCCTTCGTTTGGGAGAAAAATGCAAAGGTACAAGACAGCTTTTCCTTGCCAATATCTCTCTTTTGCAAAGAGCTGCGTATTGGAAAATTCAGGGCTATGCCGTGTAGATGATGGCCTAACAGGAGGCTTTAAAATTTTCTTTCTAGTGTCCTTCGTTTGGGAGAAAAATGCAAAGGTACAAGACAGCTTTTCCTTGCCAATATCTCTCTTTTGCAAAGAGCTGCGCATTGGAAAATTCAGGGCTATACCGTGTAGATGAAGCACTAACAGGAGGCTTTAAAATTTTCATTCTAGTGTCCTTCGTTTGGGAGAAAAATGCAAAGGTACAAGACAGCTTTTCCTTGCCAATATCTCTCTTTTGCAAAGAGCTGCGCATTGGAAAATTCAGGGCTATGCCGTGTAGATGATGGCCTAACAGGAGGCTTTAAAATTTTCTTTCTAGTGTCTTTCGTTTGGGAGAAAAATGCAAAAGTACAAGACAGATTTTCCTTGCCAATATCTCTCTTTTGCAAAGAGCTGCGCATTGGAAAATTCAGGGCTATGCCGTGTAGATGATGGCCTAACAGGAGGCTTTAAAATTTTCTTTCTAGTGTCCTTCGTTTGGGAGAAAAATGCAAAGGTACAAGACAGCTTTTCCTTGCCAATATCTCTCTTTTGCAAAGAGCTGCGCATTGGAAAATTCAGGGCTATACCGTGTAGATGAAGCCCTAACAGGAGGCTTTAAAATTTTCATTCTAGTGTCCTTCGTTTGGGAGAAAAATGCAAAGGTACAAGACAGCTTTTCCTTGCCAATATCTCTCTTTTGCAAAGAGCTGCGCATTGGAAAATTCAGGTCTATGCCGTGTAGATGATGGCCTAACAGGAGGCTTTAAAATTTTCTTTCTAGTGTCCTTCGTTTGGGAGAAAAATGCAAAGGTACAAGACAGCTTTTCCTTGCCAATATCTCTCTTTTGCAAAGAGCTGCGCATTGGAAAATTCAGGGCTATGCCGTGTACATGATGGCCTAACAGGAGGCTTTAAAATTTTCTTTCTAGTGTCCTTCGTTTGGGAGAAAAATGCAAAGGTACAAGACAGCTTTTCCTTGCCAATATCTCTCTTTTGCAAAGAGCTACGCATTGGAAAATTCAGGGCTATACCGTGTAGATGAAGCACTAACAGGAGGCTTTAAAATTTTCATTCTAGTGTCCTTCGTTTGGGAGAAAAATGCAAAGGTACAAGACAGCTTTTCCTTGCCAATATCTCTCTTTTGCAAAGAGCTACGCATTGGAAAATTCAGGGCTATACCGTGTAGATGAAGCACTAACAGGAGGCTTTAAAATTTTCATTCCAGTGTCCTTCGTTTGGGAGAAAAATCCAATGGTACAAGACAGCTTTTCCTTGCCAATATCTCTCTTTTGCAGAGAGCTGCGCATTGGAAAATTCAGGGCTATGCCGTGTAGATGATGGCCTAACAGGAGGCTTTAAAATTTTCTTTCTAGTGTCCTTCGTTTGGGAGAAAAATGCAAAGGTACAATACTGCTTTTCCTTGCCAATATCTCTCTTTTGCAGAGAGCTGCGCATTGGAAAATTCAGGGCTATGCCGTGTAGATGAAGCCCTAACAGGAGGCTTTAAAATTTTCTTTCTAGTGTCCTTCGTTTGGGAGAAAAATGCAAAGGTACAAGACAGCTTTTCCTTGCCAATATCTCTCTTTTGCAAAGAGCTGCGCATTGGAAAATTCAGGGCTATGCCGTGTAGATGATGGCCTAACAGGAGGCTTTAAAATTTTCTTTCTAGTGTCCTTCGTTTGGGAGAAAAATGCAAAGGTGCAAGACAGCTTTTCCTTGCCAATATCTCTCTTTTGCAAAGAGCTACGCATTGGAAAAATCAGGGCTATACCGTGTAGATGAAGCACTAACAGGAGGCTTTAAAATTTTCATTCTAGTGTCCTTCGTTTGGGAGAAAAATCCAATGGTACAAGACAGCTTTTCCTTGCCAATATCTCTCTTTTGCAGAGAGCTGCGCATTGGAAAATTCAGGGCTATGCCGTGTAGATGATGGCCTAACAGGAGGCTTTAAAATTTTCTTTCTAGTGTCCTTCGTTTGGGAGAAAAATGCAAAGGTACAAGACAGCTTTTCCTTGCCAATATCTCTCTTTTGCAGAGAGCTGTGCATTGGAAAATTCAGGGCTATGCCGTGTAGATGATGGCCTAACAGGAGGCTTTAAAATTTTCTTTCTAGTGTCCTTCGTTTGGGAGAAAAATGCAAAGGTACAAGACAGCTTTTCCTTGCCAATATCTCTCTTTTGCAAAGAGCTACGCATTGGAAAATTCAGGGCTATGTCGTGTAGATGATGGCCTAACAGGAGGCTTTAAAATTTTCTTTCTAGTGTCCTTCGTTTGGGAGAAAAATGCAAAGGTACAAGACAGCTTTTCCTTGCCAAAATCTCTCTTTTGCAAAGAGCTGCGCAATGGAAAATTCAGGGCTATGCCGTGTAGATGATGGCCTAACAGGAAGCTTTAAAATTTTCTTTCTAGTGTCCTTCGTTTGGGAGAAAAATGCAAAGGTACAAGACAGCTTTTCCTTGGCAATATCTCTCTTTTGCAAAGAGCTGCGCATTGAAATATTCAGGGCTATACCGTGTAGATGAAGCACTAACAGGAGGCTTTAAAATTTTCATTCTAGTGTCCTTCGTTTCGAGAGTTTCCTTGTGCTGCCTCGGTTGGATCTCCTTCACTTGACAGGGGGGTGCCCGAGCAGCGACCCTCCCCAGCTCTATCCCAAATCTTACTTACCTGCCAGGTGAGATACTATGATCATGAAGCTGCTTCTCCCAGGGCAAGGCTCACCCATTGCACTCTGGGTGTGCTGCTCCTGCGATTTCCCCAAATGTGGGAAACTTGACTGCATAATTTGTGTTTCCCCTGGTCGGCTCTCGTATAATTCAGATCTCTTTGTCTCAGGTCTCTCTCCAGCCTAGTTTGCTGTCTGTTTCCACTTCTCTTTTCTTGAGCCGCTCCCTTCTATGCCCTTGCGCACTATCCTGACTTCTCCCGTCTGCTTAATTTGTGCCTTCCAACGCACAATGCGAACTACAGGTAGTGCTGCAGGGCCCACACCCTTTTACTTGCCTTACAGATCAGCTCTGGAGCTGTTACAGTGCCCAGCTGCTGCAAGAAATCAGCTTGAATGCTTCAGGGGCTGGGGCATAGCCAACATGAGCCCCACACCGAAGGAGGGTGGAGGTGTTTAATGCGAACTAGGGGTCATCCAAGCGCCGCAAAAGGCTGCCATGCCCTGCACGCCCCTTTTCTCTTTTCATATGCAGATGTAGGTCCCTGCGGCCCTGGCATTACCGCTCCAACTAGTCACCCCTGGCCGGGGTTCCCTGGAGGAGTGGGGACCCCTTAAATCAAGAGGTTCCTCCCCTCGAGGCACCCAAGGGCCAGAGGTGAAGCCCGAGGCTGTCCCCAGCACCCCTGGGTGGTGGGTGCCGGGCTGATAGCCATGTGTGTAAAAAAAGAATATTGTTTTTTGTTGTTGTAGAACTACAAGGCCCAGCAAGCCTCCCCTGCTTGCTGGTACTTGGAGAACCTCAAGTACCAGCAGGCAGGGAAATAACGGGCTTGCTGGTACCTGTAGTTCTACAACAACAAAAAATACCCAAATAAAAACACAAACACACACAGCGTGACAGTAAAATTATTGAGACAGGCTGTAGCATGTGGGTGCATGTAACCCTATAAAAGTGATGGATTGGGTGACTATTACAATACCCACTGTTGCTGTCTGAAAAATTATGGATTTATAGATTGCTCTGCCGAGACATGTTTTTTTCTAAAATGCACCACAGGTATGGATGGATAGTATACTTGACGACACAGAGGTAGGTAGAGCAGTGGCCTACTGTACCGTACTGCTATATATTATATTATTTATTATTATTATTATTATCCTTTATTTATATGGCGCCACAAGGGTTCCGCAGTGCCCAATTACCGAGTACATAAACAAATAATCAAACAGGAAAACAGCAACTTACAGTTGATGACAATATAGGACAAGTACAGGGTAAATAAACATAGCTACATCAGCAGATGACACTGGAATAAGTATCAGGTGGCAGAAGACTGCTGGATTTGGTGCAGCTGAAGATTATTAAAGTAAGAAAAGAGTAAGCACATGAGGGAAGAGGGCCCTGCTCGTGAGAGCTTACATTCTAAAAGGGAGGGGTAGACAGACAGGGGTGAGACAGATGGGGTACATAGAGAGCATGGAACAGAGGTTTAGGATGAGATTTGGCTGGGTTTGGTGAAGAAGTGGGTCTTGAGAGCCCGTTTGAAGTTTTGTAGAGAGGTGGAGAGTCTGAGGGGGAGAGGTAGGGAATTCCAGAGAAGTGGTGCAGCACGTGAAAAATCTTGGAGGTAGGAGTGGGAGGAAGTAATCCGTAGGCAGGAGTCGGTGTGCATTAGCAGAGCGAAGAGGACGGGTGGGAGTGTAAAGCGAGATAAGATCAGAGATGTAGATGGGAGAGGAGTGGGTGAGGGCTTTGTAAGCAAGTGTGAGAAGCTTGAAATGGATTCTGAAAGGGAAGCGGAGCCAGTGAAGGACTAGTAAGAGAGGAGAGGTGGACGTAGTGCGTTTGGTGAGGAAAATGAGCCGGGAAGCAGCATTGAGGATAGATTGGAGTGGAGAGAGGTATTTGTCAGGAATGCCAGTCAGGAAGAGATTACAGCAGTCCAGTCTGGAGATGACCAGTGAGTGGATAAGAGTCTTAGTAGCATCCTGGGTCAGAAAGGGTCTGATCCTGGAAATATTTTTTAGATGAAAACGGCAGGTTTGTGAGAGGTGCTGAATGTGTGGTTTGAAGGAGAGGGAGGAGTCAAGGATTACTCCAAGACAGTGCACTTGGGGGGTAGAGGAGATAGTAGTGCCATCAATAGATAATGAGATTGTAGGAGGTGAGGTTATGCGGGAGGGAGGGAAGATGATCAGCTCGGTCTTAGACATGTTAAGTTTAAGAAAGAGCTGGGACATCCAGGAAGAGATAGCAGAGAGACAGTTGGAGATACGAGTGAGGAGAGTAGGGGAGAGGTCTGGAGAGGAAAGATAGATTTGAGTGTCATCAGCATAGAGATGATATTGGAAACCAAAAGAACTAATGAGCTTACCTAGTGAGGACGTATAGAGAGAGAAGAGAAGAGGACCAAGGACAGAACCTTGGGGAACCCCTACAGTTAGTGGAAGTGAGGGGGAGGTGGAGTCATGAGAGGAGACAGAGAATGAACGGTCAGAAAGGTAGGACAACAACCAAGAGAGGGCTGTGTTACGCAGACCAATGGAGTGAAGGATTTGCAGTAGGAGAGGATGGTCCACAGTGTCAAAAGCAGCAGAGAGATCAAGTAGAATAAGTAGAGAGTAGTGTCCCTTAGATTTAGCAGCATGGAGGTCATTGCATACTTTTGTAAGGGCAGTTTCAGTGGAGTGGAGAGGACGGAAGCCAGACTGGAATGGGTCAAGCAGTGAGTGTGAGGAAAGAAAGGAAGTAAGGCGGTTGTAGACAATACGCTCAAGGAGTTTGGAGGCAAAAGGGAGGAGAGAGATGGGTCGGTAGTTGGAGAGAGTGTTTGGATCAAGGGTAGGTTTTTTAAGAATAGGAGAGATGAGAGCGTGCTTGAAGGCAGAGGGGACAGTGCCTGATGAGAGGGAGAGATTGAGAAGGTGGGAAAGATGGGAAAAAGCAGAAGAAGAGAGGTGGCAAAGGAGGCGGGAGGGGATTGGGTCAAGTGGGGAGGTGGTGAGGGGACAGGAACGAATGAGGGCCATGACTTCCTCTCCAGATGCATGGGAGAAAGATGACAGAGTTGGTGCGAGGGATGGGGAGGGTTGGTAAGGGTTGGGAGAAGGCTGGTTACTGATAGTCTGGTGTGATGTGATGTCCTGACGTATGGAGTCAATTTTGGATGTGAAGTAAGTGGCAAAGTCAAGAGCAGAGAGTGAGGAAGGGAGACGAGGTGGAGGTGGGCAGAGGAGTGAGTTGAGAGTGGCAAAGAGGCGCCGGGGGTTGGAAGACTGGGAGGAGATGAGGTTCTTGAAGTATGACTGTTTAGCAAGAGAAAGGGCAGCACTGAAGGATGAGAGCCTAAGTTTGAAATGGAGGAAGTCTGCCTTAGAGCGTGATTTCCTCCAGTGTCGCTCAGCCGTACGTGAGCATTTTTGCAGATATCTGGTGCATTTGGTGTGCCAGGGTTGAGGTGTTAATTTGTGAGGGTGAATAGTGGTTGGTGGAGCAACAGAGTCAAGAGCAGAAGTAAGGGAAGCATTGTATGTGGAAGTGGCTTGTTCAGGGCATGAGAGAGAGAGAATAGGAGAGAGAAGTGAGTCAAACAGGGAGGAAAGGAATGTGGTGTCAATAGCTTCAATGTTACGCTTAGTGATGGTAGCCTTAGGAGGTAGAGATGGGGAAGTCGAGAGAGATAGGTTGAAGGAGAGCAGGTGGTGGTCAGAGAGGGGAAATGGGGAGTTGGAAAAATCAGAAATATCACAGCGGTGAGTGAAGACCAGATCCAGTGAGCTCCCATTCACATGGGAGGGTGAGGAGGTCCACTGGGAGAGACCAAGTGAAGAGGTGAGGTTAAGGAGTTTAGAGGCAGGGGATTGTGTGGGGATGTCAATAGGGATGTTGAAATCGCCAAGGATAATGGTGGGAATGTCAGAAGAGAGGAAGTGAGGAAGCCAGGAAGCAAAGTTGTCGATTAATTTGGAAGCAGTGCCAGGGGGGCGGTAAATGACAGCTTCTCTAAGATGGACTGGTTGGAAGAGGCATATGGCGTGGACCTCAAATGTAGAGAATATAAGGGATGGTTCTGGTGGTATGAGTTGGTAGGAGTTACTAGAAGGTAAAAGGACCCCAACACCACCCCCATGGCGACCCCCAGGTCGGGGTGTGTGTGTGAATGTAAGGCCCCCAGCAGAGAGAGCAGCAGCAGAAGTAGTGTCAGAGGGCGTAATCCAAGTTTCAGTAATGGCTAGTAGGTGTAGGGAGTTGGAAATGAAAAGGTCATGAGTGGGGACCAGTTTGTTATAAACAGATCTGGCATTCCAGAGGGCACAGGATAGGGGGTATGAGTTTGTGGGAGAGATGTGAATTAGATTTTCAGGGTTGCTGTAGCGATGAGGTGGGATTAACTTTGAGGGCAGGGATGATGAGAGAGTAGTGATGGTACGGGTGCCTGAGCTAGGAGGGGAAACTGCAGGAGGTGGGCAGGGAGGGAGGTCAGTGTGATGTGAATGGGGGTGTGGGGAGGTGACAGGGAAGGGAGAGAGGGAGCAGGGCTGAGTTGTGGGGTAGCAGGACCATGGGGCAGAGGTGAATGAAAGTGGGGTAACAGGAAAGGTGGGGGAAGGAAACAGAGGGATGGAGGGGAGACAGAGGAGGGGAGAGAGGAGGAGGTGGAGGAGACTAGGGGGGAAGGCTAAAGATACATTATTAGGTAGACACTGAGTGATGTGGGGAGTATAAGAAAACCTTGACATAGTGTTAAGTAGGTAAATAGGTTGAGGGAAAGTGGAAGTAGGAGAGGAGACTGTAAGGCAATCCGAGCAGAAGAATTGCAGAAATGCAGGTGAGAAAAGCAGTGTAGGCTCAAGGGGTGTAGATTTAGTATGAAATGAGTCAAAAGCGTAGATAAAGTGGGTGCAGAAAAGTATTTGGAGTGTAAGAAATGAAAGGATTGTGAGAGGTTTAAGAAGCAATGGTAATTATGTTAGATGTTTTAAGTGTTTGCAGGTAAAATTGCATTGGTGCAGCTGTGCTTAAAAAACAAAATTACAATAATACAGATACAGGCATTTGTAGGTGAAATGGGTGGTTTATGAAATGTCCAAGTAAGGTAGTTCTGTGCTATGTAATCAGATGCAACAATCAGGAGGTGAGTGATCTGAGGAGTAAGTGACTCACATTTGTTATTAGTTCTTCAGTTTTCTTTGTTTTGTTAGATTGGTGTGCTTCTGTTTTCCTTCTTTTTCACTTCGATTGAACGCTGATTGAACACTGCTGTTATGTGTCAATTTTATCACGCTTTGATAAAAATGCACGCTTAGATCAATAAATGCACAGCCAAATGGCTTTGCACAGCCTACACCATTGGACTTAAGTAGAAGACTATTACAAGTGAAACCAATAATTGAAATCTGTAACCACACCCCACCCCCTCAAATGCCAGGCAATAAATTACCTTAAAAACAACAACCAGGCATTCCACAAAGATTAAACTGGGTCTATATCATTCAAAACTTTAAAAAAGTACTTCAAAATCACATACTATGCAATAATGTTTCAATTTGCATTACCCAGCAGAATTAGCTTTGCATATATAGATATAGTGCAGCAGAATATATTGGTGGTTGTAGTCAATTGTAATTACCTGTAGGTGACAAGAAGAGAAGAAACGTCAATTCACAATCAATATCAGCTGAAGATAAATTAACGCTGATTGAACGCTGCTGTTATGTGTCAATTTTATCACGCTTTGATAAAAATGCACGCTTAGATCAATAAATGCACAGCCAAACGGCTTTGCACAGCCTACACCATTGGACTTAAGTAGAAGACTATTACAAGTGAAACCAATAATTGAAATCTGTAACCACACCCCACCCCCTCAAATGCCAGGCAATAAATTACCTTAAAAACAACAACCAGGCATTCCACAAAGATTAAACTGGGTCTATATCATTCAAAACTTTAAAAAAGTACTTCAAAATCACATACTATGCAATAATGTTTCAATTTGCATAACCCAGCAGAATTAGCTTTGCATATATAGATATAGTGCAGCAGAATATATTGGTGGTTGTAGTCAATTGTAATTACCTGTAGGTGACAAGAAGAGAAGAAACGTCAATTCACAATCAATATCAGCTGAAGATAAATTAACGCTGATTGAACGCTGCTGTTATGTGTCAATTTTATCACGCTTTGATAAAAATGCACGCTTAGATCAATAAATGCACAGCCAAACGGCTTTGCACAGCCTACACCATTGGACTTAAGTAGAAGACTATTACAAGTGAAACCAATAATTGAAATCTGTAACCACACCCCACCCCCTCAAATGCCAGGCAATAAATTACCTTAAAAACAACAACCAGGCATTCCACAAAGATTAAACTGGGTCTATATCATTCAAAACTTTAAAAAAGTACTTCAAAATCACATACTATGCAATAATGTTTCAATTTGCATTACCCAGCAGAATTAGCTTTGCATATATAGATATAGTGCAGTAGAATATATTGGTGGTTGTAGTCAATTGTAATTACCTGTAGGTGACAAGAAGAGAAGAAACGTCAATTCACAATCAATATCAGCTGAAGATAAATTAACGCTGATTGAACGCTGCTGTTATGTGTCAATTTTATCACGCTTTGATAAAAATGCACGCTTAGATCAATAAATGCACAGCCAAACGGCTTTGCACAGCCTACACCATTGGACTTAAGTAGAAGACTATTACAAGTGAAACCAATAATTGAAATCTGTAACCACACCCCACCCCCTCAAATGCCAGGCAATAAATTACCTTAAAAACAACAACCAGGCATTCCACAAAGATTAAACTGGGTCTATATCATTCAAAACTTTAAAAAAGTACTTCAAAATCACATACTATGCAATAATGTTTCAATTTGCATAACCCAGCAGAATTAGCTTTGCATATATAGATATAGTGCTGCAGAATATATTGGTGGTTGTAGTCAATTGTAATTACCTGTAGGTGACAAGAAGAGAAGAAACGTCAATTCACAATCAATATCAGCTGAAGATAAATTAACGCTGATTGAACGCTGCTGTTATGTGTCAATTTTATCACGCTTTGATAAAAATGCACGCTTAGATCAATAAATGCACAGCCAAACGGCTTTGCACAGCCTACACCATTGGACTTAAGTAGAAGACTATTACAAGTGAAACCAATAATTGAAATCTGTAACCACACCCCACCCCCTCAAATGCAAGGCAATAAATTACCTTAAAAACAACAACCAGGCATTCCACAAAGATTAAACTGGGTCTATATCATTCAAAACTTTAAAAAAGTACTTCAAAATCACATACTATGCAATAATGTTTCAATTTGCATTACCCAGCAGAATTAGCTTTGCATATATAGATATAGTGCAGTAGAATATATTGGTGGTTGTAGTCAATTGTAATTACCTGTAGGTGACAAGAAGAGAAGAAACGTCAATTCACAATCAATATCAGCTGAAGATAAATTAACGCTGATTGAACGCTGCTGTTATGTGTCAATTTTATCACGCTTTGATAAAAATGCACGCTTAGATCAATAAATGCACAGCCAAACGGCTTTGCACAGCCTACACCATTGGACTTAAGTAGAAGACTATTACAAGTGAAACCAATAATTGAAATCTGTAACCACACCCCACCCCCTCAAATGCCAGGCAATAAATTACCTTAAAAACAACAACCAGGCATTCCACAAAGATTAAACTGGGTCTATATCATTCAAAACTTTAAAAAAGTACTTCAAAATCACATACTATGCAATAATGTTTCAATTTGCATAACCCAGCAGAATTAGCTTTGCATATATAGATATAGTGCAGCAGAATATATTGGTGGTTGTAGTCAATTGTAATTACCTGTAGGTGACAAGAAGAGAAGAAACGTCAATTCACAATCAATATCAGCTGAAGATAAATTAACGCTGATTGAACGCTGCTGTTATGTGTCAATTTTATCACGCTTTGATAAAAATGCACGCTTAGATCAATAAATGCACAGCCAAACGGCTTTGCACAGCCTACACCATTGGACTTAAGTAGAAGACTATTACAAGTGAAACCAATAATTGAAATCTGTAACCACACCCCACCCCCTCAAATGCCAGGCAATAAATTACCTTAAAAACAACAACAACCAGGCATTCCACAAAGATTAAACTGGGTCTATATCATTCAAAACTTTAAAAAAGTACTTCAAAATCACATACTATGCAATAATGTTTCAATTTGCATTACCCAGCAGAATTAGCTTTGCATATATAGATATAGTGCAGTAGAATATATTGGTGGTTGTAGTCAATTGTAATTACCTGTAGGTGACAAGAAGAGAAGAAACGTCAATTCACAATCAATATCAGCTGAAGATAAATTAACGCTGATTGAACGCTGCTGTTATGTGTCAATTTTATCACGCTTTGATAAAAATGCACGCTTAGATCAATAAATGCACAGCCAAACGGCTTTGCACAGCCTACACCATTGGACTTAAGTAGAAGACTATTACAAGTGAAACCAATAATTGAAATCTGTAACCACACCCCACCCCCTCAAATGCCAGGCAATAAATTACCTTAAAAACAACAACCAGGCATTCCACAAAGATTAAACTGGGTCTATATCATTCAAAACTTTAAAAAAGTACTTCAAAATCACATACTATGCAATAATGTTTCAATTTGCATAACCCAGCAGAATTAGCTTTGCATATATAGATATAGTGCTGCAGAATATATTGGTGGTTGTAGTCAATTGTAATTACCTGTAGGTGACAAGAAGAGAAGAAACGTCAATTCACAATCAATATCAGCTGAAGATAAATTAACGCTGATTGAACGCTGCTGTTATGTGTCAATTTTATCACGCTTTGATAAAAATGCACGCTTAGATCAATAAATGCACAGCCAAACGGCTTTGCACAGCCTACACCATTGGACTTAAGTAGAAGACTATTACAAGTGAAACCAATAATTGAAATCTGTAACCACACCCCACCCCCTCAAATGCAAGGCAATAAATTACCTTAAAAACAACAACCAGGCATTCCACAAAGATTAAACTGGGTCTATATCATTCAAAACTTTAAAAAAGTACTTCAAAATCACATACTATGCAATAATGTTTCAATTTGCATTACCCAGCAGAATTAGCTTTGCATATATAGATATAGTGCAGTAGAATATATTGGTGGTTGTAGTCAATTGTAATTACCTGTAGGTGACAAGAAGAGAAGAAACGTCAATTCACAATCAATATCAGCTGAAGATAAATTAACGCTGATTGAACGCTGCTGTTATGTGTCAATTTTATCACGCTTTGATAAAAATGCACGCTTAGATCAATAAATGCACAGCCAAACGGCTTTGCACAGCCTACACCATTGGACTTAAGTAGAAGACTATTACAAGTGAAACCAATAATTGAAATCTGTAACCACACCCCACCCCCTCAAATGCCAGGCAATAAATTACCTTAAAAACAACAACCAGGCATTCCACAAAGATTAAACTGGGTCTATATCATTCAAAACTTTAAAAAAGTACTTCAAAATCACATACTATGCAATAATGTTTCAATTTGCATAACCCAGCAGAATTAGCTTTGCATATATAGATATAGTGCAGCAGAATATATTGGTGGTTGTAGTCAATTGTAATTACCTGTAGGTGACAAGAAGAGAAGAAACGTCAATTCACAATCAATATCAGCTGAAGATAAATTAACGCTGATTGAACGCTGCTGTTATGTGTCAATTTTATCACGCTTTGATAAAAATGCACGCTTAGATCAATAAATGCACAGCCAAACGGCTTTGCACAGCCTACACCATTGGACTTAAGTAGAAGACTATTACAAGTGAAACCAATAATTGAAATCTGTAACCACACCCCACCCCCTCAAATGCCAGGCAATAAATTACCTTAAAAACAACAACCAGGCATTCCACAAAGATTAAACTGGGTCTATATCATTCAAAACTTTAAAAAAGTACTTCAAAATCACATACTATGCAATAATGTTTCAATTTGCATTACCCAGCAGAATTAGCTTTGCATATATAGATATAGGAGCAGCAGAATATATTGGTGGTTGTAGTCAATTGTAATTACTCAGCAGAATTAGCTTTGCATATATAGATATAGTGCAGCAGAATATATTGGTGGTTGTAGTCAATTGTAATTACCCAGCAGAATTAGCTTTGCAAATATAGATTTAGTGCAGCAGAATATATTGGTGGTTGTAGTCAGTTGTAATTACCCAGCAGAATTAGCTTTGCATATATATAGTGCAGCAGAATATATTGGTGGTTGTAGTCAATTGTAATTACCCAGCAGCAGCTCTACTGCACTCAACATCACCAGTGCTCACAATATATATAATGCTATATACTATGCCATAGTGGTGCTTACTATATAACACCTCCTACTGCGTTCCCCCTGGCAATGAGCATGACACCCAGAGAGTGAAACCCCTGGCAATGAGCATGACACCCAGCTCGTGAAACTCTTGGCATTGAGCAGTTTTTGTAAAAGTAATTAGAAGCTTTACTGTAGGGCATAGTGTATCACAGATATTGTGGTGAGTGACATAATATGTTCCAAAGGGCATTAATGTGTGGGGCTTAACATGGTGGAAATTACTGTACTTTTTTCCCTGTGGTGGCCGAGGTCTGTTGGTGCAGGGTCAAGAACTGGGGTGTAAGGTAGTCTTTGCCTGCAAGGCTACGCCCATTTTATGGAGACCATACCCATTTTTGCGAGGTCACGCCCCCCCATCCCGTCCGGAGCGCTCACGCAAATATAGTTTTTTTATATATATATATATATGGGGGAGGGGCACAATTTTTAATGCCAATGGTGGCGGGGGGCACGCATTTGAAGCCAAATTGTTTAGAAACACCCCTGCAAGAAAATATCTGCAAATCCAATGTTACCATAAGTGTGGCATATACCTGCGCTTGCTCGCGGGGTGAGAACATCTCCCTAATTGAATTCAGCGATATGAATAGAGGTTGTGCAGCAGCCACAGAAAGGGTTAATCTCTGCAGCTTGTCACTAAATTACATTGTTGCAATTTTAGCTGGGAGCTGCAATAATTACTCTAATACATAACACAGCCAACACTTCTATATTCACACAATATACTGCATGGTGAATATAGAAGTGGTGCTTACTAAACAGCACCTCCTACTGCATTCCACATCACCGCTGGTCACACTCATATCAGGCCCATAATGCTGTATACTATGCCATAGTGGTGCTTACTATATAACACCAGGTGATGTGCAGTGGTCAAAACACACTAACTGGTCCCATGCTGTTGTTGAACTAAAGGCCTATACACACGATGAGATTCGGTCTATGCTAATAGGTTTAAAAAGGTTACATAAAAGCTACTTTATGTATTTATTCATTAAAGTTTTTAAGTTGTATTTTACAACCATACAATGATATGATATATAATGTATCGTATAATCATTACATAATGTTGATGGCATTGAATTGTCTCTGCCTTGACTAGTGGCAGCAGCTTCAGCACTAGGTGGAAGTGGATCTTGATCTTTCCCTATTTTACCCTCCACCTTTTTGTTCTCCGTTTTTTAATGTGTGGAATTATATGCCAGTAATATATCTGGAATTAGACGGTGGTAATGTCTGGAATTAGATACCACTAGATAGATACCAGATATCACTGTGACTGGAATGATGACATATGCACAGTGACAGGACACTACCACAGCACCCTACAGCAGCCATATGCGGCACAAGACACTGGAGTATTAGTAATGTACTGTAGTATACTGAGCACCACAAGACAATGAGCAGTGATACGGAGCACTGATGAGATTACTAGAACTGACACTGAGCAGCCAGATGCAGCACTGGACTATTAGTAATGTACTCTAGTATACTGAGCACCACAATGCAGCACAAGACAATGAGCAGTGATACTGAGCACTGATGAGGATACTACTGAGAACTGACACTGAGCAGGAGAGACACACTACAATTTCATCTTGCGCCTCTTTTTTTATTTATCTTTGCATCATATGCTGTTTGGGGCTATTTTTTTAAGTGCCATCCTGTCTGACACTGCAGTGCCACTCCTAGATGGGCCAGGTGTTTGTGCTGCCCACTTGGGTCGCTTAGCTTAGTCATCCAGGGACCTTGGTGCAAATTTTAGGACTAAAAATAATATTGGGAGGTGTGAGGTGTTCAGAATAGACTGGAAAGGAGTAGAAATTATGGTTATTGAGCTTAATACTATAGGATCAAAATTACCCCCAAATTCTATGATTTTAGCTGTTTGAGGTTTTAAAAAAAAATCACCCGAATCCAAAACCCGAAAGGGTGGTTTTGCCAAAACGCGTCCGTATCCAAAACACAACTGCGGATCCGAAACCAAAACCAAAACATGAAACACGAAAAATGCCCGCTGCACATCTCTAGTTAGGGGAGAAGCATGTAGCCTTGTAGACTATGCACAGCTATATCTAGAAAAATATACGATCTAATCTTTAACCAACCAATGCAAGAAAGTATTTAATGTGAAAATACGAAACACTAGACTAATTGGAGGTGCGCCCTAAAGCAAATTACAATGTTAGGATTAGGGGGTTCGGAAAGACCTCTAGTGTATACACTACTATATACATTTTAAGATAGGAAGGTACAAATTACATATTCACATTGCATCTATGGGCTGGATTCAAATGTCCCTTTCCTCCCTCAATCGTGCCCGTCAGCAGCTATTCTAATGTTGCTGCCAACGGGTGCGACATGTTTATTTCAGCTCGCTACCCCCAGGGGAAACAAGCTGAAATGTGAGCAAAGAGACCCATTTGGGCAACCAAACGGTGTCTTTTCACGATCGCGCCCATTACTTTATTCAGGTTTAGGTGCTTTGTGCACCTAAACCAGAGTGTAATGGGCGCAATAATTGAGGGCATTTGAATTTCCCTTATATGTGTGTGTGTGATATACACACAGACACACATACTGTATTTCTTTATATAATGGACACCTCAGTTTCTATTCATTCATGTCCTGCCCCCTACTCTGTCAGACCCCTTCCCCTCTACTTTTCTGACCCCAAACGCCACTCATTCTTGTTGAGTGCTGGTGGGCCCATTCAGAATTTTGCTATGGGGCCCACAAAGGTCTAGTTACGCCACTGGGCAGGGTTATAGAGGAGGCGGTGCAAGGCATCCTGGGAACAGTCAAAGCTTTAGCCTGTTGGTGCCTTGGATCAACATCCAACTCTACACCCCGATGTTAGTGTAGTGCCTTTTGGGGTTAAGGTTTTACAGAAAGTTACAGGTTTTTTTAATTTAGTAAAATATGCCCCATTTTAAAGATAGGGCATTTAAATTTGTTGCACCTGTGCAGTACATAGCAGCCTGCAGGGCATGTACAGTGGCTTCATTTGGGTGCACATACATTGCCGGCTCCTGGTCGCAAACTGAAATTATTGTGTGTAAGTGGAATTAGCGGTGTTTATGTCATACAGGGGGGTGGGGGAGGTTTGTGGTTGGCGGGGGGCACGCTGTGCGATTATTATCCTGCATCTATACATACATGCGCTAACACCTGGACATACACTGATGTACCCACACCTAATATCCATACATACACGCCCTGACACCTGGACATACACCAACATTCCCACACCTGCATCTATACATACACATGCTGACACCTGGACATACACCAACATTCAAGCACCTGCATCTATATATACACGCGCTGACAAATGGACATACACCGACGTACCCACACTTGCATCTATACATACATGCACTGACATCTGGACATACAAGCACCTGCATCTATACATACACGCGCTGACACCTGAACCTACACTGACGTTCCCACACCTGCATCTATACATACACATTCTGACACCTGGACATACACAGACGTACCCACACCTGCATCTATACATACACGCGTTGACACCTGGACGTACACTGACGTACACACACCTACATCTATATATGCATGGATGCAAATGTGGGTACGTCTGTATACGTCCAGTTGTTAGCATGTGTATGTATAGATGTTAGGTGTGGGTACATCAGTGTATGTCCAGGTGTCAGCACATGTATGTATAGATTCACATGTGGGTACGTTGGTGTACGTTTAGGGGTCAGCGTGTTTATGTATAGATGTTGGTGTGTGTATGTCAGTGTACGTACAGATATAGGTGTGTGTATGTATGTATGTATGTATGTATGTATATGTATAGAGGAAGGTGTGATACATACATATAACACATACATGATAGATACATACATATATCACACACACGATAGATAGATAGATAGATAGATAGATAGATAGAACACATACATACAAGATAGATACATACATACATACATGATAGATACATATATACACACACATACGATAGATAGATAGATAGATATATATCACAAACATATATGATTGATACATATATCACACTCACATACATGATACATACATGAGAAAGACCTGGGAAGGTGATGAGGCCCGGGCCCCCTGCTGATGTTGCGTTGAGGAAGGCAGTGTTCCAGGGCGGATGCCAGTCGGGGAGAGCGCCGCGCAGCCCGGGAAAAATACTGCTGAGGAGCTACATCTGGAAGAGCCCCAGGGAGGGAGAGTGTCACATGCCCCATCCTGCGCGGCACACTCTGCAGGCCTGCACATGGGAAGGGAGGTCTCTGGCCACACATACTCACCCTGCTGCTGAAGCCCCGTTGCTGTCCCCATCAGCGCTCTCCAGCGGGGAGCGGGGCCAGGATGAACCTCAACCTGTGAGAACTATCTTCATGATCAAGAGATCTCATATGCAAGATAAGTATGTGTTGGGAAAGGGCTGGGGAGGGCGGCTGCTCGGGCACACCCTCGTCAAGTTAAGGAGATTTAACTGAGGAAGCACAAGGGAACTCTCGTCTGGGGACAACAACTGCAGGGAGACCACATCTTTTCAGATGAACATGGGAGGGCGGAAGGCTGCCTAATACTGAAGCACCCTCAGACATTAAACCATATGCAACAACTATTGCAAGCATTCCTGGGGGAAGGTCTGCAGCAGACGGATTTGCATTCAGTGATGTCATCCAAGCAGTGGGCCAAAGTTGGCTGGAACCCTCATCTGTATATGAAAAGAGAAAAGGGGCATGCGGGGCATGGCGGTCTTTTGCGGCGCTTGGATAACCCCAAGTTTGCATTAAACACCCCCACCCTCCTTCGGTGTGGGGCTCATGTTGGCCATGCCCAAGCCCCTGAAGCATTCAAGCTGATTTCTTGCAGCAGCTGGGCTCTACAAGACAAGTAAAAGGGTGTGGGCCCTGCAGCACCACCGGTAGTTTGCATACACACATATATAGGACAGCATCTCTTATATGCCCCAGGGTCAATAAAATAGTATCCTTGTCTAGGCTATCCATCCCCTCAGATAAGGCATTTGTCCATGCCGCTACAGCACTACACACCCAGGTCGACGCAATTGCCGGTCTGAGTAAGGTACCTGAATGTGTATAAATGGACTTCAGGGTAATCTCCTGTTTGCGGTCAGCACACTCTTTGAGGGTAGCCGTATCCTGGGACGGGAGGGCTACCTTCTTGGATAAGCGTGTTAATGCTTTGTCCACCCTAGGGGAGGATTCCCATCGTAACCTATCCGTTGATTGGAAAGGATACGCCATAAGATTCCTTTTGGAAATCTGCAGTCTTTTATCTGGAGATTTCCAAGCTTTTTTACATAACTCGTTTAGCTCGTGTGAGGGGGGAAAGGTTACCTCAGGCTTCTTTCCCTTGTACATATGTACCCTCTTGTCAGCGACAGGGGGTTACTCTGTGATGTGCAAAACATCTTTTATTGCCATAATCATAAATCGAATGGATTTTGCCAATGTTGGCTGTAACTTTGCATCATCGTAATCGACACTGGAGTCAGAATCCGTGTCGGTATCTGTGTCAACAAACTGGGATAGTGGGCGCTTATGAGACCCTGACAGTCCCTGCAACATAGGATCAGGCATGGGTTGAGACCCTGACTGTCCCAAAGCTTCTGCCTTGTCTAATCTTTTGTGCAATGAGTTTACACTAGCATTTAAAACATTCCACATATCCATCCAATCAGCTGTCGGCAGAGAAACCACATTCATTTGCTCCCGCTCCTCTCTAATATAGCCTTCTTCCTCAGACATGTCGACACACGTGTACCGACACACCACACACACAGGGAATGCTTTTTCTGAAGACAGTTTCCCCACAAGGCCCTTTGGAGAGACAGAGAGGGAGTATGCCAGCACACACCCCAGCGCTATATAACCCAGGAATAAAACAGCAACTTAATGTTTGCCCAGTAGTGCTGCTGTATGTAATTTGCGAATTATGTGCCCCCCCCCCCCTCTTTTCAACCCTCTTGTCTAACGTGGTATAAGCAGGGTAGAGTCCGGGGAGCTTCCTCTCAGCGGTGCTGTGGAGAAAAAATGGCGCTGGTGAGTGCTGAGGGAGAAGCCCCGCCCCCTCGGAGGCGGGCTTCTGTCCCGCTTAAACTGTAAAATTGGTGGGGGCTCATACATTTATACAGTGCCCAGCTGTATATATGTTATATTTTTGCGAAAGAGGTTTATATTGCTGCCCGGGGCGCCCCCCCTGCGCCCTGCACCCTTACAGTGACCGGAGTATGTGAGGTGTATGGGAGCAAAGGCACACAGCTGCAGTGCTGTGCGTTACCTCAGTGAAGATCATGAAGTCTTCTGCCGCCTCTGAAGTCTTCTTTTCTTCTCATACTCACCCGGCTTCTATCTTCCGGCTCTGCGAGGGGGACGGCGGCGTGGCTCTGGGACGGACGGCGAGGGTGAGATCCTGCGTACCAATCCCTCTGGAGCTAATGATGTCCAGTAGCCTAAGAAGCAGGACCTTGCAACTCAGAGAGTAGGGCTGCTTCTCTCCCCTCAGTCCCTCGATGAGGGAGTCTGTTGCCAGCAGTGCTCCCTGAAAATTAAAAACCTAACAAAATACTTTCTGTCAGAAAGCTCAGGAGAGCTCCTGAAAAGCACCCAGTCTCCACTGGGCACAGTATCAAACTGAGGTCTGGAGGAGGGGCATAGAGGGAGGAGCCAGTGCACACCCAGAACTAAAGTCTTTCTTAAAGTGCCCATGTCTCCTGCGGAGCCCGTCTATCCCCATGGTCCTTACGGAGTCCCCAGCATCCTCTAGGACGTTAGAGAAAATAGGATTTTAATACCTACTGGTAAATCCTTTTCTCTTATTCCGTAGAGGATGCTGGGCACCCGTCCCAGTGCGTACTGTGTCTGCAGTTATTAAATGGCCCTTAACTCCAGAACATTTATGTGGAGACAACTTTCCTGACTTGACCATCTTCCTTGGATGTTTTCCCCCTGTGTGACTGCTCCCCAGCCTCGGAGGGTTGCATCCGTGGTCCCTAGGATCCCGTCCTGGATCCCAAACCATCGCCCCTCTAGGTGGTGAGAACTGTGCAGCCACCAATGGAGTGAGATTCTGGTCTTGGAAGACAGGATTATCCTCCGGTGCATGTGTAGGTGGGATCCGGACCACTTGTCCAACAGGTCCCACTGGAACACTCTGGCATGGAGCCTGCCAAACTGAATGGCATCGTAGGCCGCAACCATCTTCCCCAGCAACAGAATGCATTGATGGATTAACACTCTTGCTGGTTTCAGAATTTGTTTGACCAGACTCTGGATCTCCAGAGCCATTCCACTAGAAGAAAACCTCTTCTGTGTCCAGTATCACTCCCAAAAACAACAACCGCGTCATTAGGACCAACTGCGATTTTGGCAAGTTTAGGAGCCAACCATGTTGTTAAAGAACTGTCAGGGAGAGTAGATGTTTTGCACCAACTGGTACCGGGATCGCGTCCTTTATCAGGAGATCATCCAAGTACGGGATAATTGTGACTCCTTGCTTGCGAAGGAGAACCATCATTTCCGCCATCACCCTGGTGAAAATCCTCGGAGCCGTGGACAGACCAAACGGCAACGTCTGAAATTGGTAATGACAATCCTGAATTGCAAACCTCAGGTAGCTTGATGCAGTGGCTAAATGGGAACATGTAAGTAGGCATCCTTTATGTCTACCAAAACCATGAAATCTCCTTTATCCCCCGGACTGGAGATCACTACCCTGAGAGATTCCATCTTGAAATTGAATTTCTTTAGGTAGAAATTAAGGGATTTCAGATTTAAGATTGGTCTGACTGAGCCGTCCGGCTTCGGGACCACGAAGAGGCTTGAATAAAAACCTTCTCCCTGCTGACTAAGGCTGATTTGAACAATTGGTGAGGGGGAACTTCTTGAAACCCCAGTTTGTACCCTTGGGACACTATTTGTAAAACCCACGAGTCCAGGTCCGAATGAATCCAGAACTGACTGAAGAGTTTTAGACGTGCCCCCCAGTGGCGGAACTAGCGAGCAGTGGGCCCATGTGCGACAAAATGGCTTGGGCCCCCCCCCCCCATCCCATCCCATCCAAGTCCACCCCCTCACCCCTGGAGAGGATCTGGTGAGGGGGGCCTGCTCAGGGAAGTGGATACCTAGCAACAGTGCCGTAACTAGACATTTTAGCAGTGTGTGCAAGAAACGGCATTGGAGCCCCACCCCTGCATGCAAAACAGGGGCAGTGCGCGCCGTAGGCGCGCGAAAAAAAACATAGTGGCGTGGCTTCGTGGTTAAGGGGTGTGGCCACAAAATAATACCAATTCATAAAACGGTGCACAGTAGTCTCCATTATTCAAATTACGCTGCACTGTAGCACCACTACACCAGGTAGAGACCCTTTTACACCTTACGGCGGACAGATTCCTCTTTTTACACATTACAGCAGACAGCGTCCTCTTTTTACACATTACAGCAGACAGCGTCCCCTTTTTACACATTACGGCAGACAGCATCCCCCTTTTTTACACAACGGCAGACAGCGTGCCCTTGTTACACTTAGCGGCAGACAGCGTACAATTTTTTTCACATAACGGCAGACAGCCTGCCCTTGTTAAACATAGCGGCAGACAGCGTACACTTTTTTCACATAACAGCAGTCAGCCTGCCCTTGTTACACATAATGGCAGACATCGTACACTTTTTACACATTACAGCAGACAGCTTGCCCTTGTTACACATTACAGCAGACAGCTTGCCCTTGTTACACATTATGGCAGACAGCGTGCCCTTGTTACACATTAAGGCAGACAGCATCTCCCTTGTTACACATTACAGCAGGCAGATTCCCCCTTGTTACACATTGCGGCAAGCAGATTCCCCCTTTTTACACATTGCGGCAAGCAGCTTCCCCCTTTTTACACATTGCGGCAGGCAGATTCCCCATTTTTACACATTGCGGCAGGCAGTCCCCCTTTTTACACATAGCTGCAGGCAGATTCCCCCTTTTTACACATAGCGGCAGGCAGATTCCCCCTTTTTACACATTGCGGCAGGCAGTCCCCCTTTTTACACATAACTGCAGGCAGATTCCCCCTTTTAACACATAGCTGCAGGCAGATGCCCCCCTTTTACACATAGCTGCAGGCAGATTCCCCCTTTTTACACAAAAAGCGGCAGGCAGATTCCCCCTTTTTACACATAGCGGCAGGCAGATTCCCCCTTTTTACACATAGCGGCAGGCAGATTCCCCCTTTTTACACATAGCGGCAGGCAGTCCCAACAAAGAAAGAAAGAGAAGAAAGAAAGAAAGAAAGAAAGAAAGAAAGAAAGAAAGAAAGAAAGAAAGAAAGAAAGAAGAATTATACTTACCCTCTCCGCTGGCTCAGGCTCCTCGTGCAGCTTGACGATTCCCGGGCAGTAGAGAAGGAGGAGAAGGGAGGTGGAGGAGGGAGCCGCAGCAGCGCTGTGTTAATGGTGGAGGCGCTGCTGCTGCTGCCCCTCTGCTTCACTATAGGCTGTTCTCGGAAGACAGCCTATAGTGAAGCAGAGGGGCAGCAGCAGCAGCGCCTCCACCAGTAACAAAGCGCTGCTGCGGCTCCTTCCTTCACCTCCCTCCTCCTCCTCCTCCCCCCCCGTGCCGCTGCTCCTCTCATCTCCAAGCGACCCTCCTCCCTCTTCGTGTGTTACAGAGGCGGCAGCGTGTCTGGTGCTGCGGCTGCTGCCCGTAGTGCCCTGGCCTGATCTGTTCGTTACGACGGGCGGGCGGCGGGAGTCGCAGGACGCAGACCCGACGGGAGCGCTGGTGTGCGGCTGCGGCATGATACAATGAGTCATTGTGACTCATTGTAATGCCGGCGGCTGTGGGCCCTTGAGTGCGGCGGGGCCCCAGTGCAATGCACTGCCTGCCCTGCCAGTAGTTCCGCCCCTGGTGCCCCCCACTGGTGTGGGCTCCTGCAAGAGAGCCCCAGCGTCATGCAGTGGATTTGGCAGAAGCAGAGGACTCTGCTCCTGCGATCTTAAAGAGGCTTCTTGGAGTCAGCATCAGCATTCCCTTGGTGAATCCACAATGCCCTCCTATCCGAGACTGCCATGAAATTGGCCCGTGAGCACTTGTGCCCGGTGTAGGATTTTTAAATATGTGTAGTTTACTGTATGCAAGGGTTTAAAACCTTTTAGGAACTGAGATCTAAGGTGTATTACATGTAGTTTAAAAAAAACAAAAAAGGTTTATTTTATGGCAGTAGTTTCCAAACTGGGGTTCTTGCACTGGTAGCATAGTTTGGTGGTCCAGGACCAATTAAAATTATTTATACTTTATTAAATTGGCAAAACCATTCCCTCACAACATAACTGAACCTGAGGATGACATGCTATAAACACAATTTACTTAATTTTATATTTTTTTCTGAATTTCTCAATAAAGAAAACTTTGGCCTAGGGGTGCCGTGAAACAAATTTTGATACTATTTATTTATATAGTGCTCTTTCTCCAACAGGACTCAAGGCGCTTGAGATATGGCTTCTGGAACTGAACACAGGATTCTAAATGTGGCTGTACCAAGGACCTATACAGTGGCATTACAGGTTGAGTATCCCTTATCCAAAATGCTTGGGACCAGAGGAATTTTGAATATCGGATTTTTCTGTATTTTGGAATAATTGCATATCATAACGAGATATTATGGTGATGGGACCTAAATCTAAGCACAGAATGCATTTATGTTTCATATATACCATATACACACAGCCTGAAGGTCATTTTAGCCAATATTTTTTATAACTTTGTGCATTAAACAAAGTGTGTGTACATTCACAGAATTCATTTATGTGTCATATACACCTTATACACACAGTCTGAAGTTCATTTAATACAATATTTTTAATAACTTTGAGTATTAAACAAAGTTTGTGTACACTGAGCCATCAAAAAACAAAGGTTTCACTATCTCAGTCTCACTCAAAAAAGTCCGTATTTCGGAATATTCCGTATTTCGGAATATTTGGATATGGGATACTCAACCTGTATTACTTTTTTCTGCTACTGGTTCTTTACCTATGCAAACAAGCATCTGACTTGCCTTTCCTATTGCTTTGTTACATTGCTCACCTGAAATAGTAATACTTAGATAGCTTTCCTCTTGCCATTATAATGCCCTTAATATTATAGTTAGCCTTTGTATTTTTGAGACGTGTATGATTTTGCATTTTTTGGCATTAAATGTTGCCATGTTCTTGACCATTCCTCTAGTGCAGGGGCGGAACTGCCAGAGACAACGGAGTCAGTTGCCGCCGGGCTCCAGCCCTAAAGGGGCTTCCTCCATTGCCCTCCGGCTGTTACGTGCCCTTCCTACTAAATAGACAAAGGCGCTACCAGCAGGGTCTCGCAGTTTGTACATTCCATGCCGTAACACCCTTCTTTCCACCTTTTTAAAGACCCAGCCCAGCAGCCTCGCCGCTGCCACCACCGCTAGCTGCAGCACTGCCAGCGGTGGGGTGCCCCTGCTTCTTCTCACACCACAGATAGCTGGGCAGCACTGCAACTGCCTGCCTGATTGCTCCGCCCCCTTCCGGCTCCCAAGCACCTCTGCTGCCCAGTGATCCAGGAGCCTGCTGCTAGGAAGAAGTGGCCGAGCTTCAGCAAGCGAGTCTGGACACTGGCGGAGGAAGCCATGATAACCAGATAATGGGGAGTGGAGAGCCAGTTCCAAGGTAATACTTTATACAGCTGGTTGAGATCCTGGTCGGTGGATATGGATTCCAAGAAAACCCTGGAGGTGCTTCCTTTCAAGGGAGACACTCTCTTTGGAGAAGACCTCAATAAGATTGTAGCTGATCTGGCTACTGCTAAAACAGCTTGCCTACCTAGTATGACTCCTACCACGCAGAAGGCTAAAAGTACTTTCCCTTGGCCCTTTCATCCTCAAGGTAAAGCGTACCCAAGGTCAGGCATACCCAAAGCAAGCTCATGCTTCCAGACCTGCCAAGCCCAGACTGAAGCAAGCCTGGGCTGCCCATCAGCCTGCTTCCAAAACGGACAAGCCTGCCGCATGACGGTGCAGGCCTCCCTCTGGGGGATCCCAGGGTGGGGGGCCCGACTTCTAGGTTTGGCATAATTCTAAGCTAGAGAATTCTGTTTGGAGCTCACCTTGTACTTTGTGAAGAAATAATCAGCATTGTGGCTGAGCAGATACATGTAGTGTGTGGCTGCAAACTGCATGGATCTGCTGCGTTGTAATGCTGATACTTTTTTTTTCAAAGTACCAATAGCTTCATATAATGTTCACAATTTTTATGCAGGATCAAATAGCTCAATAGGTAGGGTGTTTGATTAGAATTCAACAGGTTATAGGTTTGAATCCTGGGTATGGTAGTTTGAGATGTGTTATTTAATAAAGTATGTTGTTCTGACTGCCGGCATCCTATCACCTGGGATATCATACTAAATAAATGGAGTTGATCAATTTTTTTTAATTTTTTTTTAAACTAGGGACAATTTCCAGATACTTTTCTTTATAACTGAGATTGCCCCCTGGAACTTCACATCAGTTGACAACTATGCATGAGTGGGCAGTGCTTGCTCTGGATCTGCCCACCCATTTATGTGCCGTCATAAAAGAAAGCACAACTGACAGTTATCCTGGGCGTACACTACACAATTATCTGTCAGGCTATCTATCCAGTCTGGATGGATGGAATGAAAATCTGGTAATGTATAGGAGCAAATGTCAATTAACCATTTGCTCCCAAACACTAGAAAAGTGGTCAAAAATGGTCATTACACAAATTGGTTAAACCCAAAATTTAACCAATTTGTTTAGGGGACCATTTTTGTCCATTTTCTAGTGTTTGAGAGTAAATCGTTGATGGTCATTTGCTCACATAGATAACCGGATTTCTATTCCAACCAGCCAGTGTTGGAGATATGGTCTGCCAGATTACATAATGCATACCAGAGCCATAACTAGACTTTTTGGTGCCCTGTGACAGATAATTATATGCGCCCCCCCCCCCTCCCCATTTTTGCAATATGGACAAAAGGCGCATGCCTTGTGGGGAAGGGGCATAACAAGATTGGTCTCAGAGAAAGCACATGAGATATGAAGATATATCTAGTATACTTGACACTCAATGGTTTGTGGTATTGCCGGGGTGCCCTCCTTAAATGCATATACAGTCACACATGGCGTGTTTGTGCAAATGGCATATCAGCAGTCAGCACTAACTGGTGACATGCCATTTGTACAAGTAAGCCATGTGTGACTAATATATAAACATACTTTATTAAATAACACCTCAAACTATCATACCCAGGATTCAAACCTATAACCTGTTGAATTCTAATCAAATACCCTACCCATTGAGCTACTTGATCCTGCATCTATTCTAACCTCCAAAAACAGATTCAGTTGCATTTTCCAGCGTGTTTTGTTTGCGCCTTTGCAAATGTCTTACATCGACAAACTTATTTAGTACTATTTTGCAAATAGGGTTACATTGTCGCAACATTGTGTTCCCTAATTGCTTGATATTTTTAAATGCAACAATTGATAAAGACACCTGATAATTGCTCTGTGGAGTCTTATTTTGTGTCTACTTCTTATCTACATTTAATTCCCTACCTCTAATCAAGGCATTTTTAAATGCTGGGGGCTGCCAGGACGTGAGGCCTACCTAGACTTTAGATCTGAATTTGAAAGTACTTGTGAACTAACTTAATTTCCTACTTCTAAATTCATTCCTAAATTCACTACTTACATGAATCCTGTAGTTGGGCATTTTGAGCCTTCAATTGTGGGCATTGTTTTGTGTCCAGACCAGCAGCTGGTGGTGTGCATTTGCTGGAAAGGCATCGAAGACCTCCGATATGCTGCATCTCCTGATGTGTGTCTCCCTCAAGTGGCTGTCAGCAAATGCATGCTAGACACCCCATTCCAAGCTGATTGTGACATCACGGAACATGCATCATAGAACAGGCATGCTAGAATATGGGTCTTCAACCTGCGACCCTCCAGCTGCTGTGGAACTACATATACCAGCATGCCCTGCCTCAGTTTTAGCATACCTTAATAGCAAAACTGTGGCAGGGCATGCTGGGATGTGTAGTTTCACAGCAGCTGGAGGGCCACAGGATGAAGACCCATGTGCTAGAGCCAAGCCGCAGGTACATTGAAAGCTAGCAAGCTGAATGTTTAAATCCTTTTTGTTCCGCAGCATTCCAATGCGGAAGATTCCATGGAACCAGAGATTATTCCATTGAGAAGGACATGCTGCCTGGATGACTGCACTGTGCAAATTAAATCACGGAGCCAGTTGGCTTGTGGGTGGCTCTGGTGACTGGGTGGTTGGGTGGGCGGTGTGTCGGAGGTGGAGCACATGCAAATGAATGTGTATCATCCAGCTAGTGAGAGTGAAAACTCATGCAGGAGTGTGCCTGCTTGTCAGTGGGTTATGCACCTTGCCAGGCGTCAAATCTACATGGAGCAGCTGGAGGGGACAAGAGCAGGTTTGCAAAATATAGATAGAAGAGCATATATGCTGGCGCATTCTCCATGATTGTGTCAGCTTATGTTTTGGTGCACTGCACTTTCCTTCACTAAGTTTTAGCCATTTTGGTTAAACGCAAGTGTAGTTGCTTCTTGCACTTTTGGCTGTGATCTTGTATCGTGGTTGAAGAGTCTGCTGGAGGGATTGTTTTCTTCATTGGCGAGAGACTGAAGATATTCCAGGATGGAAGGCTTGGGAACACTATCCGTTTTTCAGTTGTGGAAGAGTTGAAAGACCGGATTGGACTACATTCTATAGTAAAGGATATCTTTGTATTTATTAATCCTCCCTTTATATGTGTCTGTCTTTCAATAAAGCTTCGGGCTTGTGATTCCCTCACCCTCTTACACTCCACACACATAGCCTTATTAACTGTTGTATTATTGTATAGTTTAAATGTATAGTGCAGTTCATGATTTATAGTGTAGGCTGGCCTGTGCTGTAGTTCTTGAACTGTACTATACCGACAGCATTTGTATTGTGTTTTATCTGTGCTGCAACACAGTACTTATGTGTGTAATGTTTATGTATGTTTTTTTGCTTCTTTATGTCAATAAAGACTGCTTTTTCAATCCAATATCTGAAAACAATCAATGTTTATCTTTGATGGCAATAGAAGTGGTATGATATTTGCTGCTTTTGAAAGGCAATATCTGATATGTCCCCTATCTGGGAACCATATATTAAATGGCTTTTCAGAAAAGGAAGATGGTAGAAGAGCTTTCAGTTCTTGTTGGACCGATGCACATTTCCTATTCTAGCCTCCAAAAACAGATTCAGTTGCATTTTCCAGCGTGTTTTAAATGCGCCTTTGCAAATGTCTTACATCGACAAACTTATTTAGTACTATTTTGCAAATAGGGTTACATTGTTGCAACATTGTGTTCCCTAATTGCTTGATTTTTTAAATGCAACAATTGATAAAGACACCTGATAACTGCTCTGTGGAGTCTTATTTTGCGTCTACTTCTTATCTCCATTTAATTCCCTACCTCTAATCAAGGCATTTTTAAGTGCTGGGGGCTGCCAGGACGTGAGGCCTACCTAGACTTTAGATCTGAATTTGAATGTATTTGTGAACTAACTTAATTTCCTACTTCTAAATTCATTCCTAAATTCACTACTTACATGAATCCTGTAGTTGGGCATTTTGGGACTTCGATTGTGGGCATTGTTTTGTGTCCAGACCAGCAGCAGGTGGTGTGCATTTGCTGGAAAGGCATCGAAGACCTCCGATATGCTGCATCTCCTGATGTGTGTCTCCCTCAAGTGGCTGTCAGCAAATGCCTGCTAGACACCCCATTCCAAGCTGATTGTGACATCACGGTACATGCATCATAGAACAGGCATGCTAGAACATGGGTCTTCAACCTGCGACCCTCCAGCTGCTGTGGAACTACACATCCCAGCATGCCCTGCCTCAGTTTTAGCATACCTTAATAGCAAAACTGTGGCAGGGCATGCTGGGATGTGTAGTTTCACAGCAGCTGGAGGGCCACAGGATGAAGACCCATGTGCTAGAGCCAAGCCGCAGGTACATTGAATGCTAGCAAGCTGAATATTTAAATCATTTTTGTTCCGCAGCATTCCAATGTGGAAGATTCCATGGAACCAGAGATCCTTCCATTGAGAAGGACATGCTGCCTGGATGACTACACTGTGCAAATTAAATCACGGAGCCAGTTGGCTTGTGGGTGGCTCTGGTCACTGGGTGGTTGGGTGGGTGGTGTGTCGGAGGTGGAGCACATGCAAATGATTGTGTATCATCCAGCTAGTGAGAGAGAAAACTCATGCAGGAGTGTGCCTGCTTGTCAGTGGGTTATGCACCTTTCCAGACGTCAAATCTACATGGAGCAGCTGGAGAGGACAAGAGCAGGTTTGCAAAATATAGACAGAAGAGCTCTCCAGCCTAGTTTGCTGTCTGTTTCCACTTTTCTTTTCTTGAGCCGCTCCCTTCTATGCCCTTGCGCACTATCCTGACTTCTCCCGTCTGCTTACTTTGTGCCTTCCAATGCACAATGCAAACTACAGGTAGTGCTGCAGGGCCCACACCCTTTTACTTGCCTTACAGAGCAGCTCTGGAGCTGTTACAGTGCCCAGCTGCTGCAAGAAATCAGCTTGAATGCTTCAGGGGCTGGGGCATAGCCAACATGAGCCCCACACCGAAGGAGGGTGGAGGTGTTTAATGCGAACTAGAGGTCATCCAAGCGCCGCAAAAGGCCGCCATGCCCTGCACGCCCCTTTTCTCTTTTCATATGCAGACGAGGGTTAAAGCCAACTTTGACCCACTGCTTGGATGGCATTACCATATGCAAATCAATCTGCTGCAGGCCTTCCCCCAGGAATGCTTGCACTAGTTGTTGCATTTGGTTTGTTGTTTGGGGGTGCTTCAGTATTAGGCAGCCTTCTGCCCTCCCATGTTCATCTGAAAATATGTGTTCTCCCTGCAGTTGTTGTCCCCAGATGAGAGTTCCCTTGTGCTGCCTCAGTTGAATCTCCATTACTTGACAGAGATGTGCCTGAGCAGCGGCCCTCTCCAGCCCTATCCCAAATCATACTTATCTTGCATAGGAGATACCATGGTCATGAAGATTGTTTTCCCAGGGTGAGGTTCATTCATTGCATTCTGGGTATGCTGACCCCTGTGATTTCCCCAAATGTGGGAAACTTGACTGCATTATTTGTAGTAGTGGGGGACTGTGTTTGTGCTTTCCTCTGGTCAGCTCTGGTAAAAGTCAGATTTCTTTGTCTCATTTCTTCCTCTAGCCTTGTTCTTCTTTCGAGAGTTCCCTTGTGCTGCCTCAGTTGGATCTCCTTCACTTGACAGGGGGGTGCCCGAGCAGCGACCCTCCCCAGCTCTAGCCCAACTCCTACTTACCTGCCAGGTGAGATACTATGATCATGTAGGTGCTTCTCCCAGGGCAAGGCTCACCCATTGCACTCTGGGTGTGCTGCTCCTGCGATTTCCCCAAATGTGGGACACTTGACTGCATAATTTGTGTTTCCCCTGGTCGGCTCTCGTATAATTCAGATCTCTTTGTCTCAGGTCTCTCTCCAGCCTAGTTTGCTGTCTGTTTCCACTTCTCTTTTCTTGAGCCGCTCCCTTCTATGCCCTTGCGCACTATTCTGACCTCTCCTGTCTGCTTACTTTGTGCCTTCCAACGCACAATGCAAACTACAGGTAGTGCTGCAGGGCCCACACCCTTTTACTTGCCTTACAGAGCAGCTCTGGAGCTGTTACAGTGCCCAGCTGCTGCAAGAAATCAGCTTGAATGCTTCAGGGGCTGGGGCATAGCCAACATGAGCCCCACACCGAAGGAGGGTGGAGATGTTTAATGCGAATTAGGGGTCATCCAAGCGCCGCAAAAGGCCGCCATGCCCTGCACATCCCTTTTTTCTTTTCATATGCAGACGAGGGTTGAAGCCAACTTTGACCCACTGCTTGGATGACATCACCATATGCAAATCCATCTGCTGCAGGCCTTCCCCAGGAATGCTTGCACTAGTTGTTGCATTTGGTTTGTTGTTTGGGGGTGCTTCAGTATTAGGCAGCCTTCTGCCCTCCCATGTTCATCTGAAAATATGTGTTCTCCCTGCAGTTGTTGTCCCCAGATGAGAGTTCCCTTGTGCTGCCTCAGTTGAATCGCCTTTACTTGACAGAGATGTGCCTGAGCAGCGGCCCTCCCCAGCCCTATCCCAAATCACTTATTTTGCATAGGAGATACCATGGTCATGAAGATTGTTCTCCCAGGGTGAGGTTCATTCATTGCATTCTGGGTATGCTGACCCCTGTGATTTCCCCAAATGTGGGAAACTTGACTGCATTATTTGTGGTAGTGGGGGACTGTGTTTGTGCTTTCCTCTGGTCAGCTCTGGTAAAAGTCAGATTTCTTTGTCTCAGATCTTCCTCTAGCCTTGTTCTTCTTTCGAGAGTTCCCTTGTGCTGCCTCAGTTGGATCTCCTTCACTTGACAGGGGGGTGCCCGAGCAGCGACCCTCCCCAGCTCTAGCCCAACTCCTACTTACCTGCCAGGTGAGATACTATGATCATGTAGGTGCTTCTCCCAGGGCAAGGCTCACCCATTGCACTCTGGGTGTGCTGCCCCTGTGATTTCCCCAAATGTGGGAAACTTGACTGCATAATTTGTGTTTCCCCTGGTCGGCTCTCGTATAATTCAGATCTCTTTGTCTCAGGTCTCTTTCCAGCCTAGTTTGCTGTCTGTTTCCACTTCTCTTTTCTTGAGCCGCTCCCTTCTATGCCCTTGCGCACTATTCTGACCTCTCCTGTCTGCTTACTTTGTGCCTTCCAACGCACAATGCAAACTACAGGTAGTGCTGCAGGGCCCACACCCTTTTACATGCTTTACAGAGCAGCTCTGGAGCTGTTACAGTGCCCAGCTGCTGCAAGAAATCAGCTTGAATGCTTCAGGGGCTGGGGCATAGCCAACATGAGCCCCACACCGAAGGAGGGTGGAGATGTTTAATGCGAATTAGGGGTCATCCAAGCGCCGCAAAAGGCCGCCATGCCCTGCACATCCCTTTTTTCTTTTCATATGCAGACGAGGGTTGAAGCCAACTTTGACCCACTGCTTGGATGAGATCACCATATGCAAATCCATCTGCTGCAGGCCTTCCCCAGGAATGCTTGCACTAGTTGTTGCATTTGGTTTGTTGTTTGGGGGTGCTTCAGTATTAGGCAGCCTTCTGCCCTCCCATGTTCATCTGAAAATATGTGTTCTCCCTGCAGTTGTTGTCCCCAGATGAGAGTTCCCTTGTGCTGCCTCAGTTGAATCGCCTTTACTTGACAGAGATGTGCCTGAGCAGCGGCCCTCACCCAGCCCTATCCCAAATCATACTTATTTTGCATAGGAGATACCATGGTCATGAAGATTGTTCTCCCAGGGTGAGGTTCATTCATTGCATTCTGGGTATGCTGACCCCTGTGATATCCCCAAATGTTGGAAACTCGACTGCATTATTTGTGGTAGTGGGGGACTGTGTTTGTGCTTTCCTCTGGTCAGCTCTGGTAAAAGACAGATTTCTTTGTCTCAGATCTTCCTCTAGCCTTGTTCTTCTTTCGAGAGTTCCCTTGTGCTGCCTCAGTTGGATCTCCTTCACTTGACAGGGGGGTGCCCGAGCAGCGACCCTCCCCAGCTCTAGCCCAACTCCTACTTACCTGCCAGGTGAGATACTATGATCATGTAGGTGCTTCTCCTAGGGCAAGGCTCACCCATCGCACTCTGGGTGTGCTGCCCCTGTGATTTCCCCAAATGCGGGAAACTTGACTGCATAATTTGTGTTTCCCCTGGTCGGCTCTCGTATAATTCAGATGTCTTTGTCTCAGGTCTCTCTCCAGCCTAGTTTGCTGTCTGTTTCCACTTCTCTTTTCTTGAGCCGCTCCCTTCTATACCCTTGCGCACTATCCTGACTTCTCCCGTCTGCTTACTTTTTGCCTTCCAACGCACAATGCGAACTACAGGTAGTGCTGCAGGGCCCACACCCTTTTACTTGCCTTACAGAGCAGCTCTGGAGCTGTTACAGTGCCCAGCTGCTGCAAGAAATCAGCTTGAATGCTTCAGGGGCTGGGGCATAGCCAACATGAGCCCCACACCGAAGGAGGGTGGAGGTGTTTAATGCGAACTAGGGGTCATCCAAGCGCCGCAAAAGGCCGCCATGCCCTGCACGCCCCTCTTCTCTATTCATATGCAGATGAGGGTTGAAGCCAACTTTGACCCACTGCTTGGATGACATCACCATATGCAAATCCATCTGCTGCAGGCCTTCCCCCAGGAATGCTTGCACTAGTTGTTGCATTTGGTTTGTTGTTTGGGGGTGCTTCAGTATTAGGCAGCCTTCTGCCCTCCTATGTTCATCTGAAAATATGTGTTCTCCCTGCAGTTGTTGTCCCCAGATGAGAGTTCGCTTGTGCTGCCTCAGTTGAATCTCCTTTACTTGACAGAGATGTGCCTGAGCAGCGGCCCTCCCCAGCTCTATCCCAAATCATACTTATTTTGCATAGGAGATACCATGGTCATGAAGATTGTTTTCCCAGGGTGAGGTTCATTCATTGCATTCTGGGTATGCTGACCCCTGTGATTTCCCCAAATGTGGGAAACTGGACTGCATTATTTGTGGTAGTGAGGGACTGTGTTTGTGCTTTCCTCTGGTCAGCTCTGGTAAAAGTCAGATTTCTTTGTCTCAGATCTTCCTCTAGCCTTGTTCTTCTTTCGAGAGTTCCCTTGTGCTGCCTCAGTTGGATCTCCTTCACTTGACAGGGGGGTGCCCGAGCAGCGACCCTCCCCAGCTCTAGCCCAGCTCCTACTTACCTGCCAGGTGAGATACTATGATCATGAAGGTGCTTCTCCCAGGGCAAGGCTCACCCATTGCACTCTGGGTGTGCAACTCCTGCGGTTTCCCCAAATGTTGGACACTTGACTGCATAATTTGTGTTTCACCTGGTCGGCTCTCGTATAATTAATAATAATAATAATAATAATTTTATTTATATAGCGCTCTTTCTCCAATAGGACTCAAGGCGCTTAACAGATACACAGCATAATATAGTACAGAAAAATAATGAAGTACATTTTTCATAAAATACAGAAGCATGAAGATACTAAAAGAGACACTATGGAAATGCTTGAGTAAACAGGAAAGTCTTGAGTCTACTTTTGAAGGATTCTATAGTTGGGGCCTCTCGCACTGTGCTGGGAAGTGAGTTCCATAGAGTCGGAGCCGCATGACTAAAAGCTCGACCCCCAGATGAATTACGGTAGATTCTAGGTACTGCTAAAATTCAGATCTCTTTGTCTCAGGTCTCTCTCCAGCCTAATTTGCAGTCTGTTTCCACTTCTCTTTTCTTGAGTTGCTCCCTTCTATGCCCTTGCGCACTATCCTGACTTCTCCCGTCTGCTTACTTTGTGCCTTCCAACGCACAATGCAAACTACAGGTAGTGCTGCAGGGCCCACACCCTTTTACTTGCCTTACAGAGCAGCTCTGGAGCTGTTACAGTGCCCAGCTGCTGCAAGAAATCAGCTTGAATGCTTCAGGGGCTGGGGCATAGCCATCATGAGCCCCACACCGAAGGAGGGTGGAGGTGTTTAATGCGAACTAGGGGTCATCCAAGCACCGCAAAAGGCCGCCATGCCCTGCATGCCAATTTTCTCTTTTCATATGCAGACGAGGGTTGAAGCCAACTTTGACCCACTGCTTGGATGACATCACCATATGCAAATCCATCTGCTGCAGGCCTTCCCCCAGGAATGCTTGCACTAGTTGTTGCATTTGGTTTGTTGTTTGGGGGTGCTTCAGTATTAGGCAGCCGTCTGCCCTCCCATGTTCATCTGAAAATATGTGTACCTCCTGCCGTTGTTGTCCCCAGATGAGAGTTCCCTTGTGCTGCCTCAGTTGAATCTCCTTTACTTGACAGAGATGTGCCTGAGCAGCGGCCCTCCCCAGCCCTATCCCAAATCATACTTATTTTGCATAGGAGATACCATGGTCATGAAGATTGTTCTCCCAGGGTGAGGTTCATTCATTGCATTCTGGGTATGCTGACCCCTGTTATTTCCCCAAATGTGGTAAACTTGACAGCATTATTTGTGGTAGTGGGGGACTGTGTTTGTGCTTTCCTCTGGTCAGCTCTGGTAAAAGTCAGATTTCTTTGTCTCAGATCTTCCTCTAGCCTTGTTCTTCTTTCGAGAGTTCCCTTGTGCTGCCTCAGTTGGATCTCCTTCACTTGACAGGGGGGTGCCTGAGCAGCGACCCTCCCCAGCTCTAGCCCAACTCCTTCTTACCTGCTAGGTAAGATACTATGATCATGAAGGTGCTTCTCCCAGGGCAAGGCTCACCAATTGCACTCTGGGTGTGCTGCTCCTGCGATTTCCCCAAATGTGGGAAACTTGACTGCATAATTTGTGTTTCCCCTGGTCGGCTCTCGTATAATTCAGATCTCTTTGTCTCATGTCTCTCTCCAGCTTAGTTTGCTGTCTGTTTACACTTCTCTTTTCTTGAGCCACTCCCTTCTATGCCTTGCGCACTATCTTGACTTCTCCCGTCTGCTTACTTTGTGCCTTCCAACGCACAATGCGAACTACAGGTAGTGCTGCAGGGCCCACACCCTTTTAGTTGCCTTACAGAGCAGCTCTGGAGCTATTACAGTGCCCAGCTGCTGCAAGTAATCAGCTTGATTGCTTCAGGGGCTGGGGCATAGCCAACATGAGCCCCACACCGAAGTAGGGTGGAGGTGTTTAATGCGAACTAGGGGTCATCCAAGCGCCGCAAAAGGCCGCCATGCCCTGCACGCCCCTTTTCTCTTTTCATATGCAGACGAGGGTTGAAGCCAACTTTGACCCACTGCTTGGATGACATCACCATATGCAAATCCATCTGCTGCAGGCCTTCCCCCAGGAATGCTTGTACTAGTTGTTGCATTTGGTTTGTTGTTTGGGGGTGCTTCAGTATTAGGCAGCCTTCTGCCCTCCCATGTTCATCTGAAAATATGTGTTCTCCCTGCAGTTGTTGTCCCCAGATGAGAGTTCCCTTGTGCTGCCTCAGTTGAATCTCCTTTACTTGACAAGGGAGGCATTTTGGATTTTTTCTTTGGGTACCCTTACACCTGATGGTCTGAATGAGAGCATCGAACTGAACAACATTGGCAGTCTCTGAAGATTTTATCTATTGATTTACCTAATATATTATTTATTGAATATCCATTTATTGTATGTTTAATAAATAAACAAAATTATTAGAAGTAGCTATTTTGGAAACAGCTTTCCTCTTAGGATGAAACTGTATAATCCTGTTGTGTGTATTCCTTTAATGTTCCTTAGTAAAATCCACTAGTAATGATGAACATCAGATTTCTTCCTCCATCCTCTTTTTACACTTTCTCTTGGTTCTATATATATATTTTTTTTTTCTATTTTTATTTTTTCCCCCTCCTTCTCCCAAAAGGCCCCCCTCCCTCTCCCCCCCTCCCTGTTTTAAATTTTAAAATCTTTAAATATTTAAATCTTCGAATCCTTAAATTGTCTGTTTAATATTTATTTTTTCTTCAATTCTTTTTGTTGTTTAAACAGCAATGTAATTATTCCAGGGGTTAAAATAATGAAATATAGAAATAATATTAACAAAAATTAAAGGTAAAAATGAATTGATAGAATGATCCCATTAAAAGTAAATAAATAATATGGATGTTAAGCTGAGCAGGTTGGATTCGAACATGGGACTAGCTGCATAGAGTGCAGGTGATGTTTCCCCTGCGCCACAAGAACTGCTTTAGTAGTGGCATGGATTTATGTTACCCTAAAAGGTTTTATATAAGTAAATGGGGATCCTTAGTGCTGAGTCTCTGAATTATGTATATGTGATTATAGATATGAGGTATTGATTGAAAGATTATAGGTTAATCTGTATATAGATTATATATTTTCTGTTATTTTTTAAACCACCTTGTTGCTTATTTTATTATTATTTTTAATCACCATGTTGCTTATTTTTATATTATGAAATGCCTTTATATGTGCAATTGCAATTAGAAAGTTGTTCCATATGTGAGTCATTACATGTATGCATCCAATTAGTACATGTATGTATCCAATCAACTAATTAGTAATACTATTGGTCCGGTGCATTTTAAAAAGAGCCTGCTAGGCTGCTGATGTATCCTCTGACGAAACCGCTCTTGGATAACAGCGGAGAAACGCGTAAGAAGGTGATTACCGGACACTCTGATTGCTGAGATATAAGCCCGTTCATGAACGAGCTACATCACGGCGGACGTCTGATGTAAAGACAGCGGTGAAGGGGAAAAAGCAATTTGAGACCGAGCAAAAGGAGGTCTCTACCCCACGGCAGGGAGAAATATCCCGACCGCGAGTGCCAATAAGATCCAGCCACGGTTAACGGGGGTCGTAGCATACCGCTGTGTTTCACCAACCATCACAGCGCTCTCCCCCTGTTTTCTTTCATTACTCACGTGAGTTACATATGAACTTTAACTGCAGTAAATAAGAGGCGTTGGTTACAACTGTTGCTGTTCATCCACAAGAAGGAATTTAATGTATCAATTACAATTGGAAAGTAACGATTAAATTACAACAGCTGTATCCAGGAGGATTTTTTGGACACTTTAATAAACATTCCGTTGTCATCAAGGGCAATATGAAATAGATCCTGATTACATTTAGATATGGATAGTGGTGCCTATATATGTTGACTCCATTGTATTTTATTGAATGTGGGTTTCTTCTGTCTATATATATTTTTTTAAAAATAAAGAGCTTGTATATTTTATTTTTTGCGCTCCCTTGATAACAAGTGTGATTATCTTTAAAATTTGGTTTATTATTGGTAGAACAGTACTACCTATGGGAGCACCATTTTATAATATATGGTGAAAATTAATAGATGTATAAAGATTAAATAAGCAACAAATTGGTGAAATAGATAAGTTTTGATAGGAGCACTGGGTTCTATATATATTTATTGACATTTGGTTATATATATGTATAGACTTTATAAATTCTTGACAGAGATGTGCCTGAGCCCTCCCCAGCCCTATCCCAAATCATACTTATTTTGCATAGGAGATACCATGGTCATGAAGATTGTTCTCCCAGGGTGAGGTTCATTCATTGCATTCTGGGTATGCTGACCCCTGTGATTTCCCCAAATGTGGGAAACTCAACTGCATTATTTGTGGTAGTGGGGGACTGTGTTTGTGCTTTCCTCTGGTCAGCTCTGGTAAAAGTCAGATTTATTTGTCTCAGATCTTCCTCTAGCCTTGTTCTTCTTTCGAGAGTTTCCATGTGCTGCCTCAGTTGGATCTCCTTCACTTGACAGGGGGGTGCCCGAGCAGCGACCCTCCCCAGCTCTAGCCCAACTCCTACTTACCTGCCAGGTGAGATACTATGATCATGAAGGTGCTTCTCCCAGGGCAAGGCTCACCCATTGCACTCTGGGTGTGCTGCTCCTGCGGTTTCCCCAAATGTTGGACACTTGACTGCATAATTTGTGTTTCCCCTGGTCGGCTCTCGTATAATTCAGATCTCTTTGTCTCAGGTCTCTCTCCAGCCTAGTTTGCTGTCTGTTTCCACTTCTCTTTTCTTGAGTTGCTCCCTTCTATGCCCTTGCTCACTATCCTGACTTCTCCCGTCTGCTTACTTTGTGCCTTCCAACGCACAATGCAAACTACAGGTAGTGCTGCAGGGCCCACACCCTTTTACTTTCCTTACAGAGCAGCTCTGGAGTTGTTACAGTGCCCAGCTGCTGCAAGAAATCAGCTTGAATGCTTCAGGGGCTGGGGCATAGCCCCACACCGAAGGAGGGTGGAGGTGTTTAATGCGAACTAGGGGTCATCCAAGTGCCGCAAAAGGCCGCCATGCCCTGCACGCCCCTTTTCTCTTTTCATATGCAGACGAGGGTTGAAGCCAACTTTGACCCACTGCTTGGATGACATCACCATATGCAAATCCATCTGCTGCAGGCCTTCCCCCAGGAATGCTTGCACTAGTTGTTGCATTTGGTTTGTTGTTTGGGGGTGCTTCAGTATTAGGCAGCCTTCTGCCCTACCATGTTCATCTGAAAATATGTGTTCTCCCTGCAGTTGTTGTCCCCAGATGAGAGTTCCCTTGTGCTGCCTCAGTTGAATCTCCTTTACATGACAGAGATGTGCCTGAGCAGCGGCCCTCCCCAGCCCTATCCCAAGTCATACTTATTTTGCATAGGAGATACCATGGTCATGAAGATTGTTCTCCCAGGGTGAGGTTCATTCATTGCATTCTGGGTATGCTGACCCCTGTGATTTCCACAAATGTGGGAAACTCGACTGCATTATTTGTGGTAGTGGGGGACTGTGTTTGTTCTTTCCTCTGGTCAGCTCTGGTAAAAGTCAGATTTCTTTGTCTCAGATCTTCCTCTAGCCTTGTTCTTCTATCGAGAGTTTCCTTGTGCTGCCTCAGTTGGATCTACTTCACTTGACAGGGGGGTGCCCGAGCAGCGACCCTCCCCAGCTCTAGCCCAACTCCTACTTACCTGCCAGGTGAGATACTATGATCATGAAGTTGCTTCTCCCAGGACAAGGATCACCCATTGCACTCTGGGTGTGCTGCTCCTGCGATTTCCCCAAATGTGGGAAACTTGACTGCATAATTTGTGTTTCCCCTGGTCAGCTCTCATATAATTCAGATCTCTTTGTCTCAGGTCTCTCTCCAGCCTAGTTTGCTGTCTGTTTCCACTTCTTTTTTCTTGAGCCCCTCCCTTCTATACCCTAGTGCACTATCCTGACTTCTCCTCCCGTCTGGAAATACAAACGAAAAAAAGGTTTTTAGGCGCTGAACAGGGTCGTGCAAATATAGCACTGATAATGGCAGCCACTTGGTAAGGAGGTAGCCGGCCTCCTGAAAGTAAAACAACTAAAACAAAATCACCAAGTAGGCGCACAATACCAATGATGTTGATAAAAACACAATTTATTAACATAAAACCAATGACAAACTGATTAAAAAACACAACACTACACAGAGCATATAACTGAGGTATTATACCTTATAATTCACACATAAAGTGTATTATTAAGTGAAAGGGACACTGAAATGCAGGAGAACCCGTCTCTGTAAGATAGGGTTAATCTCTCACATTAATTCCATATCAGACAGTTTAAATGAAAAGGAAGTCCTGTAAACTGATGTAATAAGCGTTTGTGACCATAAAGGTATCCGGATTTAAATAATGTTTCCTTGGAGCAAAATAAACCAACCGATTAATGTTACTCACAGAGACGTAATGATCTCTTGCTGCACGGGATAAATGGTTAAGGAACCGCTTGTTATCACCCTGTGCATGGGTGAGACATCCGTCAGCGGTATATTCAGATGAAAGCCATTTCTTTCTGTGCAGCACCAGTTGCCTGTATCAGACAACCATACAGATCCTCCAGCTTGCTGAGCGACGCCCGGCCGGGCAGGAGGTAACAATGTTCCAAATGCAAGGAGAGTTAGAGTGGAATGATTGAATCACAGGCTGGATCATTCACCGGTGACTTGTAACGGACGGCTGAAAGTGATGGATGTCGTGCTCCGTGGGACACTTAATGGTCAAGTGTGGCCCTTTCTTCTGTACCCTCAACGCGTTTCTCCGCACCTAAGGCGGCTTCTTCAAGAGGCAGAGTGTCTCTGCCTCTTGAAGAAGCCGCCTTAGGTGCGGAGAAACGCGTTGAGGGTACAGAAGAAAGGGCCACACTTGACCATTAAGTGTCCCACGGAGCACGACATCCATCACTTTCAGCCGTCCGTTACAAGTCACCGGTGAATGATCCAGCCTGTGATTCAATCATTCCACTCTAACTCTCCTTGCATTTGGAACATTGTTACCTCCTGCCCGGCCGGGCGTCGCTCAGCAAGCTGGAGGATCTGTATGGTGGTCTGATACAGGCAACTGGTGCTGCACAGAAAGAAATGGCTTTCATCTGAATATACCGCTGACGGATGTCTCACCCATGCACAGGGTGATAACAAGCGGTTCCTTAACCATTTATCCCGTGCAGCAAGAGATCATTACGTCTCTGTGAGTAACATTAATCGGTTGGTTTATTTTGCTCCAAGGAAACATTATTTAAATCCGGATACCTTTATGGTCACAAACGCTTATTACATCAGTTTACAGGACTTCCTTTTCATTTAAACTGTCTGATATGGAATTAATGTGAGAGATTAACCCTATCTTACAGAGACGGGTTCTCCTGCATTTCAGTGTCCCTTTCACTTAATAATACACTTTATGTGTGAATTATAAGGTATAATACCTCAGTTATATGCTCTGTGTAGTGTTGTGTTTTTTAATCAGTTTGTCATTGGTTTTATGTTAATAAATTGTGTTTTTATCAACATCATTGGTATTGTGCGCCTACTTGGTGATTTTGTTTTAGTTCTCCTCCCGTCTGCTTACTTAGTGCCTTACAATGCACAATGCAAACTACAGGTAGTGCTGCAGGGCCCACACCCTTTTACTTGCCTTACAGAGCAGCTCTGGAGCTGTTACAGTGCCCAGCTGCTGCAAGAAATCAGCTTGAATGCTTCAGGGGCTGGGGCATAGCCAACATGAGCCCCACACCGAAGGAGGGTGGAGGTGTTTAATGCGAACTAGGGGTCATCCAAGCGCCGCAAAAGGCCGCCATGCCCTGCACGCCCCTCTTCTCTATTCATATGCAGATGAGGGTTGAAGCCAACTTTGACCCACTGCTTGGATGACATCACCATATGCAAATCCATCTGCTGCAGGCCTTCCCCCAGGAATGCTTGCACTAGTTGTTGCATTTGGTTTGTTGTTGGGGGTGCTTCAGTATTAGGCAGCCTCTGCCCTCCCATGTTCATCTGAAAATATGTGTTCTCCCTGCAGTTGTTGCCCCCAGATGAGAGTTCCCTTGTGCTGCCTCAGTTGAATCTCCTTTACTTGACAGAGATGTGCCTGAGCAGCGGCCCTCCCCAGCTCTATCCCAAATCATACTTATTTTGCATAGGAGATACCATGGTCATGAAGATTGTTTTCCCAGGGTGAGGTTCATTCATTGCATTCTGGGTATGCTGACCCCTGTAATTTCCCCAAATGTGGGAAACTGGACTGCATTATTTGTGGTAGTGAGGGACTGTGTTTGTGCTTTCCTCTGGTCAGCTCTGGTAAAAGTCAGATTTCTTTGTCTCAGATCTTCCTCTAGCCTTGTTCTTCTTTCGAGAGTTCCCTTGTGCTGCCTCAGTTGGATCTCCTTCACTTGACAGGGGGGTGCCCGAGCAGCGACCCTCCCCAGCTCTAGCCCAGCTCCTACTTACCTGCCAGGTGAGATACTATGATCATGAAGGTGCTTCTCCCAGGGCAAGGCTCACCCATTGCACTCTGGGTGTGCAACTCCTGCGGTTTCCCCAAATGTTGGACACTTGACTGCATAATTTGTGTTTCACCTGGTCGGCTCTCGTATAATTCAGATCTCTTTGTCTCAGGTCTCTCTCCAGCCTAATTTGCAGTCTGTTTCCACTTCTCTTTTCTTGAGTTGCTCCCTCCTATGCCCTTGCGCACTATCCTGACTTCTCCCGTCTGCTTACTTTGTGCCTTCCAACGCACAATGCAAACTACAGGTAGTGCTGCAGGGCCCACACCCTTTTACTTGCCTTACAGAGCAGCTCTGGAGCTGTTACAGTGCCCAGCTGCTGCAAGAAATCAGCTTGAATGCTTCAGGGGCTGGGGCATAGCCATCATGAGCCCCACACCGAAGGAGGGTGGAGGTGTTTAATGCGAACTAGGGGTCATCCAAGCGCCGCAAAAGGCCGCCATGCCCTGCACGCCCCTCTTCTCTATTCATATGCAGATGAGGGTTGAAGCCAACTTTGACCCACTGCTTGGATGACATCACCATATGCAAATCCATCTGCTGCAGGCCTTCCCCCAGGAATGCTTGCACTAGTTGTTGCATTTGGTTTGTTGTTTGGGGGTGCTTCAGTATTAGGCAGCCTCTGCCCTCCCATGTTCATCTGAAAATATGTGTTCTCCCTGCAGTTGTTGCCCCCAGATGAGAGTTCCCTTGTGCTGCCTCAGTTGAATCTCCTTTACTTGACAGAGATGTGCCTGAGCAGCGGCCCTCCCCAGCTCTATCCCAAATCATACTTATTTTGCATAGGAGATACCATGGTCATGAAGATTGTTTTCCCAGGGTGAGGTTCATTCATTGCATTCTGGGTATGCTGACCCCTGTGATTTCCCCAAATGTGGGAAACTGAACTGCATTATTTGTGGTAGTGAGGGACTGTGTTTGTGCTTTCCTCTGGTCAGCTCTGGTAAAAGTCAGATTTCTTTGTCTCAGATCTTCCTCTAGCCTTGTTCTTCTTTCGAGAGTTCCTTTGTGCTGCCTCAGTTGGATCTCCTTCACTTGACAGGGGGGTGCCCGAGCAGCGACCCTCCCCAGCTCCTACTTACCTGCCAGGTGAGATACTATGATCATGAAGGTGCTTCTCCCAGGGCAAGGCTCACCCATTGCACTCTGGGTGTGCTACTCCTGCGGTTTTCCCAAATGTTGGACACTTGACTGCATAATTTGTGTTTCACCTGGTCGGCTCTCGTATAATTCAGATCTCTTTGTCTCAGGTCACTCTCCAGCCTAATTTGCAGTCTGTTTCCACTTCTCTTTTCTTGAGTTGCTCCCTTCTATGCCCTTGCGCACTATCCTGACTTCTCCCGTCTGCTTACTTTGTGCCTTCCAACGCACAATGCAAACTACAGGTAGTGCTGCAGGGCCCACACCCTTTTACTTGCCTTACAGAGCAGCTCTGGAGCTGTTACAGTGCCCAGCTGCTGCAAGAAATCAGCTTGAATGCTTCAGGGGCTGGGGCATAGCCATCATGAGCCCCACACCGAAGGAGGGTGGAGGTGTTTAATGCGAACTAGGGGTCATCCAAGCACCGCAAAAGGCCGCCATGCCCTGCATGCCAATTTTCTCTTTTCATATGCAGACGAGGGTTGAAGCCAACTTTGACCCACTGCTTGGATGACATCACCATATGCAAATCCATCTGCTGCAGGCCTTCCCCCAGGAATGCTTGCACTAGTTGTTGCATTTGGTTTGTTGTTTGGGGGTGCTTCAGTATTAGGCAGCCTTCTGCCCTCCCATGTTCATCTGAAAATATGTGTAACTCCTGCAGTTGTTGTCCCCAGATGAGAGTTCCCTTGTGCTGCCTCAGTTGAATCTCCTTTACTTGACAGAGATGTGCCTGAGCAGCGGCCCTCCCCAGCCCTATCCCAAATCATACTTATTTTGCATAGGAGATACCATGGTCATGAAGATTGTTCTCCCAGGGTGAGGTTCATTCATTGCATTCTGGGTATGCTGACCCCTGTTATTTCCCCAAATGTGGTAAACTTGACAGCATTATTTGTGGTAGTGGGGGACTGTGTTTGTGCTTTCCTCTGGTCAGCTCTGGTAAAAGTCAGATTTCTTTGTCTCAGATCTTCCTCTAGCCTTGTTCTTCTTTCGAGAGTTCCCTTGTGCTGCCTCAGTTGGATCTACTTCACTTGACAGGGGGGTGCCCGAGCAGCGACCCTCCCCAGCTCTAGCCCAACTCCTACTTACCTGCCAGGTGAGATACTATGATCATGAAGTTGCTTCTCCCTGGGCAAGGATCACCCATTGCACTCTGGGTGTGCTGCCCCTGTGATTTCCCCAAATGTGGGAAACTTGACTGCGTAATTTGTGTTTCCCCTGGTCGGCTCTCATATAATTCAGATCTCTTTGTCTCAGGTCTCTCTCCAGCCTAGTTTGCTGTCTGTTTCCACTTCTTTTTTCTTGAGCCCCTCCCTTCTATACCCTTGTGCACTATCCTGACTTCTCCTCCCGTCTGCTTACTTTGTGCCTTACAATGCACAATGCAAACTACAGGTAGTGCTGCAGGGCCCACACCCTTTTACTTGCCTTACAGAGCAGCTCTGGAGCTGTTACAGTGCCCAGCTGCTGCAAGAAATCAGCTTGAATGCTTCAGGGGCTGGGGCATGGCCAACATGAGCCCCACAGAGAAGGAGGGTGGGGGTATTTAATGCGAACTAGGGGTCATCCTAGCGCCGCAAAAGGCCGCCATGCCCTGCATACCCCTTTTCTCTTTTCATATGCAGATGAGGGTTCCAGCCAACTTTGGCCCACTGCTTGGATGACATCACCGTATGCAAATCCGTCTTCTGCAGACCTTCCCCCAGGAATGCTTGTACTAGTTGTTGCATTTGGTTTGTTGTTTGGGGGTGCTTCAGTATTAGGCAGCCTTCTGCCCTCCCTTGTTCATCTGAAAATATGTGTTCTCCCTGCAGTTGTTGTCCCCAGATGAGAGTTCCCTTGTGCTGCCTCAGTTGAATCTCCTTTACTTGACAGAGATGTGCCTGAGCAGCGGCCCTCCCCAGCCCTATCCCAAATCATACTTATTTTGCATAGGAGATACCATGGTCATGAAGATTGTTCTCCCAGGGTGAGGTTCATTCATTGCATTCTGGGTATGCTGACCCCTGTGATTTCCCCAAATGTGGGAAACTTGACTGCATTATTTGTGGTAGTGAGTGACTGTGTTTGTGCTTTCCTCTGGTCAGCTCTGGTAAAAGTCAGATTTCTTTGTCTCAGATCTTCCTCTAGCCTTGTTCTTCTTTCGAGAGTTTCCTTGTGCTGCCTCAGTTGGATCTCCTTCACTTGACAGGGGGGTGCCCGAGCAGCGACTCTCCCCAGCTCTAGCCCAACTCCTACTTACCTGCCAGGTGAGATACTATGATCATGAAGGTGCTTCTCCCAGGGCAAGGCTCACCCATTGCACTCTGGGTGTGCTGCTCCTGCGATTTCCCCAAATGTGGGAAACTTGACTGCATAATTTGTGTTTCCCCTAGTCGGCTCTCGTATAATTCAGATCTCTTTGTCTCAGGTCTCTCTCCAGCCTAGTTTGCTGTCTGTTTCCACTTCTCTTTTCTTGAGCCGCTCCCTTCTATGCCCTTGCGCACTATCCTGTCTTCTCCCGTCTGCTTACTTTTTGCCTTCCAACGCACAATGCGAACTACAGGTAGTGCTGCAGGTCCCACACCCTTTTATTTGCCTTACAGAGCAGCTCTGGAGCTGTTACAGTGCCAACTGCTGCAAGAAATCAGCTTGAATGCTTCAGGGGCTGGGGCATAGCCAACATGAGCCCCACACCGAAGGAGGGTGGAGGTGTTTAATGCGAGCTAGGGGTCATCCAAGCGCCGCAAAAGGCTGCCATGCCCTGCACGCCCCTTTTCTCTTTTCATATGCAGACGAGGATTGAAGCCAACTTTGACCCACTGCTTGGATGACATCACCATATGCAAATCCATCTGCTGCAGGCCTTCCCCCAGGAATGCTTGCACTAGTTGTTGCATTTTGTTTGTTGTTTGGGGGTGCTTCAGTATTAGGTAGCCTTCTGCCCTCCCATGTTCATCTGAAAATATGTGTTCTCCCTGCAGTTGTTGTCCCCAGATGAGAGTTCCCTTGTGCTGCCTCAGTTGAATCTCCTTTACTTGACAGAGATGTGCCTGAGCAGCGGCCCTCCCCAGCCCTATCCCAAATCATACTTATTTTGCATAGGAGATACCATGGTCATGAAGATTGTTCTCCCAGGGTGAGGTTCATTCATTGCATTCTGGGTATGCTGACCCCTGTGATTTCCACAAATGTGGGAAACTCGACTGCATTATTTGTGGTAGTGGGGGACTGTGTTTGTGCTTTCCTCTGGTCAGCTCTGGTAAAAGTCAGATTTCTTTGTCTCAGATTTTCCTCTAGCCTTGTTCTTCTTTCGAGAGTTCCCTTGTGCTGCCTCAGTTGGATCTCCTTCACTTGACAGGGGGCTGCCTGAGCAGCGACCCTCCCCAGCTCTAGCACATGTAAGTTTGTTTTTATTTTACTACATTGTGGTTTGTGGCTCTATACCATGTAATGCATGTCTTTTAACAGTAGTCAAGTCTTCCAATGTGCTTGTTAGTGAAACCCAATACATAGCTTTATTTTATTTTGTTTCTTCAAATATTGAATGCATATGTCTTATAACTTTTTTTTTCAATATATAAACATTTTTATTATAAGATTTTCAATGACACAAGTACATCCAAGTTGCAGATTATGGGTTGTGAAGGACAAATCAACCATATAAACAATTTAAGCAATTTAAATTGCATGCAGGTAGTAGAATATCAAACTCCTTGGATGAGAGTTGGTCGTAATAAACTAGGATAGAAAAGAATAAAGTAGAAAATAAGATTTTAAACCTACCGGTAAATCTTTTTCTCGTAGTCCGTAGAGGGTGCTGGGGACTCCGTAAGGACCATGGGGATAGACGGGCTCCGCAGGAGACATGGGCACTTTAAGAAAGACTTTAGTTCTGGGTGTGCACTGGCTCCTCCCTCTATGCGCCTCTATGCCACAGTTAGAGAAACTGTGCCCAGAGGAGACTGACAGTATGAGGAAAGGATTTTGTTAATCCAGGGCAAGATTCATACCAGCCACACCAATCACACTGTATAACTTGTGATAAACTACCCAGTTATGAGTACGAAAAAACAACATACTGTAGCATCAGTGCAGGACCGATGCAACTATAACATAACCCTTATTGAAGCAATAACTATATACAAGTATTGCAGAAGTAGTCCGCACTTGGGACGGGCGCCCAGCATCCTCTACGGACTACGAGAAAAAGATTTACCGGTAGGTTTAAAATCTTATTTTCTCTAACGTCCTAGAGGATGCTGGGGACTCCATAAGGACCATGGGGATTATACCAAAGCTCCAAAACGGGCGGGAGAGTGTGGATGACTCTGCAGCACCGATTGAGCAAACATGAGTTCCTCCTCAGCCAGGGTATCAAACTTATAGTATTTTGAAAAGGTGTTTGAACCTGACCAAGTAGCAGCTCGACACAGCTGTAGTGCCGAGACCCCTCGGGCAGCCGCCCAAGAAGAGCCCACTTTCCTCGTGGAATGGGCCTAGACCGATTTCGGTAACTGCAATCCAGCCATAGAATGCGCTTGCTGAATCGTGTTACAAATCCAGCGAGCAATAGCCTGCTTTGAAGCAGGGGCACCAATCTTGTTGGTTGCATACAGGACAAACAGCGCTTCAGTTTTCCTGACTCTAGCCGTCCTGGCCACGTAAATTTTCAAAGCCCTGACCACATCAAGTAACTCGGAATCCTCCAAGTCACGCGTAGCCAAAGGCACCACAATAGATTGGTTCATATGAAAAGATGAGACCACTTTTGGTAGGAATTGAGGATGGGTCCGCAATTCCGCTCTATCCACATGGAACACCAAATATGGGCTTTTATGTGACAAAGCCGCTAATTCCGACACTCGCCTAGCCGAAGCCAAGGCTAATAACATGACCACCTTCCACGTGAGATATGTTAACTCCACCGTTTTAAGGCTGCTAAAAACTGCTAGCGAGCAATCAACTCAGAATGACCCCCATAGTGTATTGCAAGAAAATATCTGTAAATCCAATGGTACCGTAAGTGCAGTATATACTCGCACTTCTTTGCGGGGCGAGAACATCTCCCCTAAGTGAAGTCAGCCCTATGAATAGAGTTTGTGTGATCCCTGTGCAGCAGTCACAGAAAGGGTTCATCTCTGCAGTTTGTCACTCAAATTACATTGTTGCATTTTTTCTAGAAGTGGATCTGAGAGCTGTTACCCGCAGACCAGCTACAATAATTATCCTGGGATAGTGCGCAAGGGCATAGAAGGGAGCGGCTCAAGAAAAGAGAAGTGGAAACAGACAGCAAACTAGGCTGGAGAGAGACCTGAGACAAAGAGATCTGAATTATACGAGAGCCGACCAGGGGAAACACAAATTATGCAGTCAAGTTTCCCACATTTGGGGAAATCGCAGGAGCAGCACACCCAGAGTGCAATGGGTGAGCCTTGCCCTGGGAGAAGCACCTTCATGATCATAGTATCTCACCTGGCAGGTAAGTAGGAGTTGGGCTAGAGCTGGGGAGGGTCGCTGCTCGGGCACCCCCCTGTCAAGTGAAGGAGATCCAACTGAGGCAGCACAAGGAAACTCTCGAAAGAAGAACAAGGCTAGAGGAAGATCTGAGACAAAGAAATCTGACTTTTACCAGAGCTGACCAGAGGAAAGCACAAACACAGTCACTCACTACCACAAATAATGCAGTCAAGTTTCCCACATTTGGGGAAATCACAGGGGTCAGCATACCCAGAATGCAATGAATGAACCTCACCCTGGGAGAACAATCTTCATGACCATGGTATCTCCTATGCAAAATAAGTATGATTTGGGATAGGGCTGGGGAGGGCCGCTGCTCAGGCACATCTCTGTCAAGTAAAGGAGATTCAACTGAGGCAGCACAAGGGAACTCTCATCTGGGGACAACAACTGCAGGGAGAACACATATTTTCAGATGAACATGGGAGGGCAGAAGGCTGCCTAATACTGAAGCACCCCCAAACAACAAACCAAATGCAACAACTAGTACAAGCATTCCTGGGGGAAGGTCTGCAGAAGACGGATTTGCATACGGTGATGTCATCCAAGCAGTGGGCCAAAGTTGGCTGGAACCCTCATCTGCATATGAAAAGAGAAAAGGGGTATGCAGGGCATGGCGGCCTTTTGCGGCGCTTGGATGACCCCTAGTTCGCATTAAATACCCCCACACTCCTTCTGTGTGGGGCTCATGTTGGCCATGCCCCAGTCCCTGAAGCATTCAAGCTGATTTCTTGCAGCAGCTGGGCACTGTAACAGCTCCAGAGCTGCTCTGTAAGGCAAGTAAAAGTGTGTGGGCCCTGCAGCACTACCTGTAGTTTGCATTGTGCATTGTAAGGCACAAAGTAAGCAGACGGGAGGAGAAGTCAGGATAGTGCACAAGGGTATAGAAGGGAGGGGCTCAAGAAAAAAGAAGTGGAAACAGACAGCAAACTAGGCTGGAGAGAGACCTGAGACAAAGAGATCTGAATTATATGAGAGCCGACCAGGGGAAACACAAATTACGCAGTCAAGTTTCCCACATTTGGGGAAATCACAGGGGCAGCACACCCAGAGTGCAATGGGTGATCCTTGCCATGGGAGAAGCAACTTCATGATCATAGTATCTCACCTGGCAGGTAAGTAGGAGTTGGGCTAGAGCTGGGGAGGGTCGCTGCTCGGGCAGCCCCCTGTCAAGTGAAGGAGATCCAACTGAGGCAGCACAAGGGAACTCTCGAAAGAAGAACAAGGCTAGAGGAAAATCTGAGACAAAGAAATCTGACTTTTACCAGAGCTGACCAGAGGAAAGCACAAACACAGTCCCCCACTACCACAAATAATGCAGTCGAGTTTCCCACATTTGTGGAAATCACAGGGGTCAGCATACCCAGAATGCAATGAATGAACCTCACCCTGGGAGAACAATCTTCATGACCATGGTATCTCCTATGCAAAATAAGTATGATTTGGGATAGGGCTGGGGAGGGCCGCTGCTCAGGCACATCTCTGTCAAGTAAAGGAGATTCAACTGAGGCAGCACAAGGGAACTCTCATCTGGGGACAACAACTGCAGGGAGAACACATATTTTCAGATGAACATGGGAGGGCAGAAGGCTACCTAATACTGAAGCACCCCAAAACAACAAACAAAATGCAACAACTAGTGCAGGCATTCCTGGGGGAAGGCCTGCAGCAGATGGATTTGCATATGGTGATGTCATCCAAGCAGTGGGTCAAAGTTGGCTTCAACCCTCGTCTGCATATGAAAAGAGAAAAGGGGCGTGCAGGGCATGGCAGCCTTTTGCGGCGCTTGGATGACCCCTAGCTCGCATTAAACACCTTCACCCTCCTTCGGTGTGGGGCTCATGTTGGCCATGCCCCAGCCCCTGAAGCATTCAAGCTGATTTCTTGCAGCAGCTGGGCACTGTAACAGCTCCAGAGCTGCTCTGTAAGGCAAGTAAAAGGGTGTGGGCCCTGCAGCACTACCTGTAGTTTGCATTGTGCATTGTAAGGCACAAAGTAAGCAGACGGGAGGAGAAGTCAGGATAGTGCACAAGGGTATAGAAGGGAGGGGCTCAAGAAAAAAGAAGTGGAAACAGACAGCAAACTAGGCTGGAGAGAGACCTGAGACAAAGAGATCTGAATTATATGAGAGCCGACCAGGGGAAACACAAATTACGCAGTCAAGTTTCCCACATTTGGGGAAATCACAGGGGCAGCACACCCAGAGTGCAATGGGTGATCCTTGCCCAGGGAGAAGCAACTTCATGATCATAGTATCTCACCTGGCAGGTAAGTAGGAGTTGGGCTAGAGCTGGGGAGGGTCGCTGCTCGGGCACCCCCCTGTCAAGTGAAGGAGATCCAACTGAGGCAGCACAAGGGAACTCTCGAAAGAAGAACAAGGCTAGAGGAAAATCTGAGACAAAGAAATCTGACTTTTACCAGAGCTGACCAGAGGAAAGCACAAACACAGTCCCCCACTACCACAAATAATGCAGTCGAGTTTCCCACATTTAAGGAAATCACAGGGGTCAGCATACCCAGAATGCAATGAATGAACCTCACCCTGGGAGAACAATCTTCATGACCATGGTATCTCCTATGCAAAATAAGTATGATTTGGGATAGGGCTGGGGAGGGCCGCTGCTCAGGCACATCTCTGTCAAGTAAAGAAGATTCAACTGAGGCAGCACAAGGGAACTCTCATCTGGGGACAACAACTGCAGGGAGAACACATATTTTCAGATGAACATGGGAGGGCAGAAGGCTGCCTAATACTGAAGCACCCCCAAACAACAAACCAAATGCAACAACTAGTGCAAGCATTCCTGGGGGAAGGCTGCAGCAGATGGATTTGCATATGGTGATGTCATCCAAGCAGTGGGTCAAAGTTGGCTTCAACCCTCGTCTGCATATGAAAAGAGAAAAGGGGCGTGCAGGGCATGGCGGCCTTTTGCGGCGATTGGATGACCCCTAGTTCGCATTAAACACCTCCACCCTCCTTCGGTGTGGGGCTCATGTTGGCTATGCCCCAGCCCCTGAAGCATTCAAGCTGATTTCTTGCAGCAGCTAGGCACTGTAACAGCTCCAGAGCTGCTCTGTAAGGCAAGTAAAAGGGCGTGGGCCCTGCAGCACTACCTTTAGTTCGCATTGTGCGTTGGAAGGCACAAATTAAGCAGACGGGAGAAGTCAGGATAGTGCGCAAGGGCATAGAAGGGAGCGGCTCAAGAAAAAAGAAGTGGAAATAGACAGCAAACTAGGCTGGAGAGAGACCTGAGACAAAGAGATCTGAATTATACGAGAGCCGACCAGGGGAAACACAAATTATGCAGTCAAGTTTCCCACATTTGGGGAAATCGCAGGAGCAGCACACCCAGAGTGCAATGGGTGAGACTTGCCCTGGGAGAAGCACCTTCATGATCATAGTATCTCACCTGGCAGGTAAGTAGGATTTGGGATAGAGCTGGGGAGGGTCGCTGCTCGGGCACCCCCCTGTCAAGTAATGTAGATTCAACTGAGGCAGCACAAGGAAACTCTCGATAGAAGAACAAGGCTAGAGGAAGATCTGAGACAAATAAATCTGACTTTTACCAGAGCTGACCAGAGGAAAGAACAAACACAGTCCCCCACTACCACACATAATGCAGTCGAGTTTCCCACATTTGGGGAAATCATAGGGGTCAGCATACCCAGAATGCAATGAATGAACCTCACCCTGGGAGAACAATCTTCATGACCATGGTATCTCCTATGCAAAATAAGTATGACTTGGGATAGGGCTGGGGAGGGCCGCTGCTCAGGCACATCTCTGTCAAGTAAAGGAGATTCAACTGAGGCAGCACAAGGGAACTCTCATCTGGGGACAACAACTGCAGGGAGAACACATATTTTCAGATGAACATGGGAGGGCAGAAGGCTGCCTAATACTGAAGCACCCCCAAACAACAAACCAAATGCAACAACTAGTGCAAGCATTCCTGGGGGAAGGCCTGCAGCAGATGGATTTGCATATGGTGATGTCATCCAAGCAGTGGGTCAAAGTTGGCTTCAACCCTCGTCTGCATATGAAAAGAGAAAAGGGGCGTGCAGGGCATGGCGGCCTTTTGCGGCGCTTGGATGACCCCTAGTTTGCATTAAACACCTCCACCCTCCTTCGGTGTGGGGCTATGCCCCAGCCCCTGAAGCATTCAAGCTGATTTCTTGCAGCAGCTGGGCACTGTAACAGCTCCAGAGCTGCTCTGTAAGGCAAGTAAAAGGGTGTGGGCCCTGCAGCACTACCTGTGGTTTGCATTGTGCGTTGGAAGGCACAAAGTAAGCAGACGGGAGAAGTCAGGATAGTGCGCAAGGGCATAGAAGGGAGCAACTCAAGAAAAGAGAAGTGGAAACAGACAGCAAACTAGGCTGGAGAGAGACCTGAGACAAAGAGATCTGAATTATACGAGAGCCGACCAGGGGAAACACAAATTATGCAGTCAAGTGTCCAACATTTGGGGAAACCGCAGGAGCAGCACACCCAGAGTGCAATGGGTGAGCCTTGCCCTGGGAGAAGCACCTTCATGATCATAGTATCTCACCTGGCAGGTAAGTAGGAGTTGGGCTAGAGCTGGGGAGGGTCGCTGCTTGGGCACCCCCCTGTCAAGTGAAGGAGATCCAACTGAGGCAGCACATGGAAACTCTCGAAAGAAGAACAAGGCTAGAGGAAGATCTGAGACAAATAAATCTGACTTTTACCAGAGCTGACCAGAGGAAAGCACAAACACAGTCCCCCACTACCACAAATAATGCAGTCGAGTTTCCCACATTTGGGGAAATCACAGGGGTCAGCATACCCAGAATGCAATGAATGAACCTCACCCTGGGAGAACAATCTTCATGACCATGGTATCTCCTATGCAAAATAAGTATGATTTGGGATAGGGCTGGGGAGGGCCGCTGCTCAGGCACATCTCTGTCAAGAATTTATAAAGTCTATACATATATATAACCAAATGTCAATATATATATATAGAACCCAGCGATTCTATCAAAACTTATCTATTTCACCAATTTGTTGCTTATTTAATCTTTATACATCTATTAATTTTCACCATATATTATAAAATGCTGCTCCCATAGGTAGTACTGTTCTACCAATAATAAACCAAATTTTAAAGATAATCACACTTGTTATTAAGGGAGCGCAAAAAATAAAATATACAAGCTCTTTATTTTTAAAAAATATATATAGACAGAAGAAACCCACATTCAATAAAATACAATGGAGTCAACATATATAGGCACCACTATCCATATCTAAATGTAATCAGGATCTATTTCATATTGCCCTTGATGACAACGGAATGTTTATTAAAGTGTCCAAAAAATCCTCCTGGATACAGCTGTTGTAATTTAATCATTACTTTCCAATTGTAATTGATACATTAAATTCCTTCTTGTGGATGAACAGCAACAGTTGTAACCAACGCCTCTTATTTACTGCAGTTAAAGTTCATATGTAACTCACGTGAGTAATGAAAGAAAACAGGGGGAGAGCGCTGTGATGGTTGGTGAAACACAGCGGTATGCTACGACCCCCGTTAACCGTGGCTGGATCTTATTGGCACTCGCGGTCGGGATATTTCTCCCTGCCGTGGGGTAGAGACCTCCTTTTGCTCGGTCTCAAATTGCTTTTTCCCCTTCACCGCTGTCTTTACATCAGACGTCCGCCGTGATGTAGCTCGTTCATGAACGGGCTTATATCTCAGCAATCAGAGTGTCCGGTAATCACCTTCCTTACGCGTTTTTCCGCTGTTATCCAAGAGCGGTTTCGTCAGAGGATACATCAGCAGCCTAGCAGGCTCTTTTTAAAATGCACCGGACCAATAGCATTACTAATTAGTTGATTGGATACATACATGTACTAATTGGATGCATACATGTAATGACTCACATATGGAACAACTTTCTAATTGCAATTGCACATATAAAGGCATTTCATAATATAAAAATAAGCAACATGGTGATTAAAAATAATAATAAAATAAGCAACAAGGTGGTTTAAAAAATAACAGAAAATATATAATCTATATACAGATTAACCTATAATCTTTCAATCAATACCTCATATCTATAATCACATATACATAATTCAGAGACTCAGCACTAAGGATCCCCATTTACTTATATAAAACCTTTTAGGGTAACATAAATCCATGCAATTACTAAAGCAGTTCTTGTGGCGCAGGGGAAACATCAAATGCACTCTATGCAGCTAGTCCCATGTTCGAATCCAACCTGCTCAGCTTAACATCCATATTATTTATTTACTTTTAATGGGATCATTCTATCAATTCATTTTTACCTTTAATTTTTGTTAATATTATTTCTATATTTCATTATTTTAACCCCTGGAATAACTACATTGCTGTTTAAACAACAAAAAGAATTGAAGAAAAAATAAATATTAAACAGACAATTTAAGGATTCGAAGATTTAAATATTTAAAGATTTTAAAATTTAAAACAGGGAGGGGGGGGAGGGAGGGGGGCCTTTTGGGAGAAGGAGGGGAAAAAAATAAAAATAGAAAAAAAAATATATATAGAACCAAGAGAAAGTGTAAAAAGAGGATGGAGGAAGAAATCTGATGTTCATCATTACTAGTGGATTTTACTAAAGAACTTTAAAGGAACACACACAACAGGATTATACAGTTTCATCCTAAGAGGAAAGCTGTTTCCAAAATAGCTACTTCTAATAATTTTTTTATTTATTAAACATACAATAAATGGATATTCAATAAATAATGTATTAGGTAAATCAATAGATAAAATCTTCAGAGACTGCCAATGTTGTTCAGTTCGATGCTCTCATTCAGACCATCAGGTGTAAGGGTACCCAAAGAAAAAATCCAAAATGCCTCCCTTGTCAAGTAAAGGAGATTCAACTGAGGCAGCACAAGGGAACTCTCATCTGGGGACAACAACTGCAGGGAGAACACATATTTTCAGATGAACATGGGAGGGCAGAAGGCTGCCTAATACTGAAGCACCCCCAAACAACAAACCAAATGCAACAACTAGTACAAGCATTCCTGGGGGAAGGCCTGCAGCAGATGGATTTGCATATGGTGATGTCATCCAAGCAGTGGGTCAAAGTTGGCTTCAACCCTCGTCTGCATATGAAAAGAGAAAAGGGGCGTGCAGGGCATGGCGGCCTTTTGCGGCGCTTGGATGACCCCTAGTTCGCATTAAACACCTCCACCCTACTTCGGTGTGGGGCTCATGTTGGCTATGCCCCAGCCCCTGAAGCATTCAAGCTGATTACTTACAGCAGCTGGGCACTGTAATAGCTCCAGAGCTGCTCTGTAAGGCAACTAAAAGGGTGTGGGCCCTGCAGCACTACCTGTAGTTCGCATTGTGCGTTGGACGGCACAAAGTAAGCAGACGGTAGAAGTCAAGATAGTGCGCAAGGGCATAGAAGGGAGTGGCTCAAGAAAAGAGAAGTGTAAACAGACAGCAAACTAGGCTGGAGAGAGACATGAGACAAAGAGATCTGAATTATACGAGAGCCGACCAGGGGAAACACAAATTATGCAGTCAAGTTTCCCACATTTGGGGATATCGCAGGAGCAGCACACCCAGAGTGCAATTGGTGAGCCTTGCCCTGGGAGAAGCACCTTCATGATCATAGTATCTCACCTAGCAGGTAAGTAGGAGTTGGGCTAGAGCTGGGGAGGGTCACTGCTCGGGCACCCCCCTGTCAAGTGAAGGAGATCCAACTAAGGCAACACAAGGGAACTCTCGAAAGAAGAACAAGGCTAGAGGAAGATCTGAGACAAAGAAATCTGACTTTTACCAGAGCTGACCAGAGGAAAGCACAAACACAGTCCCCCACTACCACAAATAATGCAGTCAAGTTTACCACATTTGGGGAAATAACAGGGGTCAGCATACCCAGAATGCAATGAATGAACCTCACCCTGGGAGAACAATCTTCATGACCATAGTATCTCCTATGCAAAATAAGTATGATTTGGGATAGGGCTGGAGAGGGCCGCTGCTCAGGCACATCTCTGTCAAGTAAAGGAGATTCAACTGAGGCAGCACAAGGGAACTCTCATCTGGGGACAACAACTGCAGGAGGTACACATATTTTCAGATGAACATGGGAGGGCAGAAGGCTGCCTAATACTGAAGCACCCCCAAACAACAAACCAAATGCAACAACTAGTGCAAGCATTCCTGGGGGAAGGCCTGCAGCAGATGGATTTGCATATGGTGATGTCATCCAAGCAGTGGGTCAAAGTTGGCTTCAACCCTCGTCTGCATATGAAAAGATAAAATTGGCATGCAGGGCATGGCGGCCTTTTGCGGTGCTTGGATGACCCCTAGTTCGCATTAAACACCTCCACCCTCCTTCGGTGTGGGGCTCATGATGGCTATGCCCCAGCCCCTGAAGCATTCAAGCTGATTTCTTGCAGCAGCTGGGCACTGTAACAGCTCCAGAGCTGCTCTGTAAGGCAAGTAAAAGGGTGTGGGCCCTGCAGCACTACCTGTAGTTTGCATTGTGCGTTGGAAGGCACAAAGTAAGCAGACGGGAGAAGTCAGGACAGTGCGCAAGGGCATAGAAGGGAGCAACTCAAGAAAAGAGAAGTGGAAACAGACTGCAAATTAGGCTGGAGAGAGACCTGAGACAAAGAGATCTGAATTATACGAGAGCCGACCAGGTGAAACACAAATTATGCAGTCAAGTGTCCAACATTTGGGGAAACCGCAGGAGTAGCCCACCCAGAGTGCAATGGGTGAGCCTTGCCCTGGGAGAAGCACCTTCATGATCATAGTATCTCACCTGGCAGGTAAGTAGGAGCTGGGCTAGAGCTGGGGAGGGTCGCTGCTCGGGCACCCCCCTGTCAAGTGAAGGAGATCCAACTGAGGCAGCACAAGGGAACTCTCGAAAGAAGAACAAGGCTAGAGGAAGATCTGAGACAAAGAAATCTGACTTTTACCAGAGCTGACCAGAGGAAAGCACAAACACAGTCCCTCACTACCACAAATAATGCAGTCCAGTTTCCCACATTTGGGGAAATCACAGGGGTCAGCATACCCAGAATGCAATGAATGAACCTCACCCTGGGAAAACAATCTTCATGACCATGGTATCTCCTATGCAAAATAAGTATGATTTGGGATAGAGCTGGGGAGGGCCGCTGCTCAGGCACATCTCTGTCAAGTAAAGGAGATTCAACTGAGGCAGCACAAGGGAACTCTCATCGGGGGACAACAACTGCAGGGAGAACACAAATTTTCAGATGAACATGGGAGGGCAGAAGGCTGCCTAATACTGAAGCACCCCCAAACAACAAACCAAATGCAACAACTAGTGCAAGCATTCCTGGGGGAAGGCCTGCAGCAGATGGATTTGCATATGGTGATGTCATCCAAGCAGTGGGTCAAAGTTGGCTTCAACACTCATCTGCATATGAATAGAGAAGAGGGGCATGCAGGGCATGGCGGCCTTTTGCGGCGCTTGGATGACCCCTAGTTCGCATTAAACACCTCCACCCTCCTTCGGTGTGGGGCTCATGTTGGCTATGCCCCAGCCCCTGAAGCATTCAAGCTGATTTCTTGCAGCAGCTGGGCACTGTAACAGCTCCAGAGCTGCTCTGTAAGGCAAGTAAAAGGGTGTGGGCCCTGCAGCACTACCTGTAGTTCGCATTGTGCGTTGGAAGGCACAAAGTAAGCAGACGGGAGAAGTCAGGATAGTGCGCAAGGGCATAGAATTTGAATGTACTTGTGAACTAACTTAATTTCCTACTTCTAAATTCATTCCTAAATTCACTACTTACATGAATCCTGTAGTTGGGCATTTTGGGACTTCGATTGTGGGCATTGTTTTGTGTCCAGACCAGCAGCAGGTGGTGTGCATTTGCTGGAAAGGCATCGAAGACCTCCGATATGCTGCATCTCCTGATGTGTGTCTCCCTCAAGTGGCTGTCAGCAAATGCCTGCTAGACACCCCATTCCAAGCTGATTGTGACATCACGGTACATGCATCATAGAACAGGCATGCTAGAACATGGGTCTTCAACCTGCGACCCTCCAGCTGCTGTGGAACTACACATCCCAGCATGCCCTGCCTCAGTTTTAGCATACCTTAATAGCAAAACTGTGGCAGGGCATGCTGGGATGTGTAGTTTCACAGCAGCTGGAGGGCCACAGGATGAAGACCCATGTGCTAAAGCCAAGCCGCAGGTACATTGAATGCTAGCAAGCTGAATATTTAAATCCTTTTTATTCCGCAGCATTCCAATGTGGAAGATTCCATGGAACCAGAGATCCTTCCATTGAGAAGGACATGCTGCCTGGATGACTACACTGTGCAAATTAAATCACGGAGCCAGTTGGCTTGTGGGTGGCTCTGGTCACTGGGTGGTTGGGTGGGTGGTGTGTCAGAGGTGGAGCACATGCAAATGATTGTGTATCATCCAGCTAGTGAGAGAGAAAACTCATGCAGGAGTGTGCCTGCTTGTCAGTGGGTTATGCACTTTTCCAGACGTCAAATCTACATGGAGCAGCTGGAGAGGACAAGAGCAGGTTTGCAAAATATAGACAGAAGAGCTCTCCAGCCTAGTTTGCTGTCTGTTTCCACTTCTCTTTTCTTGAGCCGCTCCCTTCTATACCCTTGCGCACTATCCTGACTTCTCCCATCTGCTTACTTTGTGCCTTCCAACGCACAATGCGAACTACAGGTAGTGCTGCAGGGCCCACACCCTTTTACTTGCCATACAGAGCAGCTCTGGAGCTGTTACAGTGCCCAGCTTCTGCAAGAAATCAGCTTGAATGCTTCAGGGGCTGGGGCATAGCCAACATGAGCCCCACACCGAAGGAGGGTGGAGGTGTTTAATGCGAACTAGGGGTCATCCAAGCGCCGCAAAAGGCCGCCATGCCCTGCACGCCCCTTTTCTCTTTTCATATGCAGACGAGGGTTGAAGCCAACTTTGACCCACTGCTTGGATGACATCACCATATGCAAATCCATCTGCTGCAGGCCTTCCCCCAGGAATGCTTGCACTAGTTGTTGCATTTGGTTTGTTGTTTGGGGGTGCTTCAGTATTAGGCAGCCTTCTGCCCTCCCATGTTCATCTGAAAATATGTGTTCTCCCTGCAGTTGTTGTCCCCAGATGAGAGTTCCCTTGTGCTGCCTCAGTTGAATCTTCTTAACTTGACAGAGATGTGCCTGAGCAGCGGCCCTCCCCAGCCCTATCCCAAATCATACTTATTTTGCATTGGAGATACCATGGTCATGAAGATTGTTCTCCCAGGGTGAGGTTCATTCATTGCATTCTGGGTATGCTGACCCCTGTGATTTCCCCAAATGTGGGAAACTTGACTGCATTATTTGTGGTAGTGGGGGACTGTGTTTGTGCTTTCCTCTGGTCAGCTCTGGTAAAAGTCAGATTTCTTTGTCTCAGATCTTCCTCTAGCCTTGTTCTTCTTTCGAGAGTTCCCTTGTGCTGCCTCAGTTGGATCTCCTTCACTTGACAGGGGGGTGCCCAAGCAGCGACCCTCCCCAGCTCTAGCCCAACTCCTACTTACCTGCCAGGTGAGATACTATGATCATGAAGGTGCTTCTCCCAGGGCAAGGCTCACCCATTGCACTCTGGGTGTGCTGCCCCTGTGATTTCCCCAAATGTGGGAAACTTGACTGCATAATTTGTGTTTCCACTGGTCGGCTTTCATATAATTCAGATCTCTTTGTCTCAGGTCTCTCTCCAGCCTAGTTTGCAGTCTGTTTCCACTTCTTTTTTTTTTGAGCCCCTCCCTTCTATACCCTTGTGCACTATCCTGATTTCTCCTCCTGTCTGCTTACTTTGTGCCTTCCAATGCACAATGCAAACTACAGGTAGTGCTGCAGGGCCCACAAACTTTTACTTGCATTACAGAGCAGCTCTGGAGCTGTTACAGTGCCAAGCTGCTGCAAGAAATCAGCTTGAATGCTTCAGGGGCTGGGGCATTGCCAACATGAGCCCCACACCGAAGGAGGGTGGGGGTGTTTAATGCGAACTAAGGGTCATCCAAGCGCCGCAAAAGGCCGCCATTCCCTGCATACCCCTTTTCTCTTTTCATATGCAGATGAGGGTTCCAGCCAACTTTGACCCACTGCTTGGATGACATCACCATATGCAAATCCATCTGTTGCAGGCCTTCCCCCAGGAATGCTTGCACTAGTTGTTGCATTTGGTTTGTTGTTTGGGGGTGCTTCAGTATTAGGCAGCCTTCTGCCCTCCCATGTTCATCTGAAAATATGTGTTCTCCCTGCAGTTGTTGTCCCCAGATGAGAGTTCCCTTGTGCTGCCTCAGTTGAATCTCCTTTACTTGACAGAGATGTGCCTGAGCAGCGGCCCTCCCCAGCTCTATCCCAAATCATACTTATTTTGCATAGGAGATACCATGGTCATGAAGATTGTTCTCCCAGGTTGAGGTTCATTCATTGCATTCTGGGTATCCTGACCCCTGTGATTTCCCCAAATGTGGGAAACTTGACTGCATTATTTGTGGTAGTGGGGGACTGTGTTTGTGCTTTCCTCTGGTCAGCTCTGGTAAAAGTCAGATTTCTTTGTCTCAGATCTTCCTCTAGCCTTGTTCTTCTTTCGAGAGTTCCCTTGTGCTGCCTCAGTTGGATCTCCTTCACTTGACAGGGGGGTGCCCGAGCTGCGACCCTCCCCAGCTCTAGCCAAACTCCTACTTACCTGCCAGGTGAGATACTATGATCATGTAGGTGCTTCTCCCAGGGCAAGGCTCACCCATTGCACTCTGGGTGTGCTGCCCCTGTGATTTCCCCAAATGTGGGAAACTTGACTGCATAATTTGTGTTTCCCCTGGTCGGCTCTCGTATAATTCATATCTCTTTGTCTCAGGTCTCTCTCCAGCCTAGTTTGCTGTCTGTTTCCACTTCTCTTTTCTTGAGCCGCTCCCTTCTATGCCCTTGCGCACTATTCTGACCTCTCCCGTCTGCTTACTTTGTGCCTTCCAACGCACAATGCAAACTACAGGTAGTGCTGCAGGGCCCACACCCTTTTACTTGCCTTACAGAGTAGCTCTGGAGCTGTTACAGTGCCCAGCTGCTGCAAGAAATCAGCTTGAATGCTTCAGGGGCTGGGGCATAGCCAACATGAGCCCCACACCGAAGGAGGGTGGAGATGTTTAATGCGAATTAGGGGTCATCCAAGCGCCGCAAAAGGCCGCCATGCCCTGCACGCCCCTCTTCTCTATTCATATGCAGATGAGTGTTGAAGCCAACTTTGACCCACTGCTTGGATGACATCACCATATGCAAATCCATCTGCTGCAGGCCTTCCCCCAGGAATGCTTGCACTAGTTGTTGCATTTGGTTTGTTGTTTGGGGGTGCTTCAGTATTAGGCAGCCTTCTGCCCTCCCATGTTCATCTGAAAATATGTGTTCTCCCTGCAGTTGTTGTCCCCAGATGAGAGTTCGCTTGTGCTGCCTCAGTTGAATCTCCTTTACTTGACAGAGATGTGCCTGAGCAGCGGCCCTCCCCAGCTCTATCCCAAATCATACTTATTTTGCATAGGAGATACCATGGTCATGAAGATTGTTTTCCCAGGGTGAGGTTCATTCATTGCATTCTGGGTATGCTGACCCCTGTAATTTCCCCAAATGTGGGAAACTGGACTGCATTATTTGTGGTAGTGAGGGACTGTGTTTGTGCTTTCCTCTGGTCAGCTCTGGTAAAAGTCAGATTTCTTTGTCTCAGATCTTCCTCTAGCCTTGTTCTTCTTTCGAGAGTTCCCTTGTGCTGCCTCAGTTGGATCTCCTTCACTTGACAGGGGGGTGCCCGAGCAGCGACCCTCCCCAGCTCTAGCCCAGCTCCTACTTACCTGCCAGGTGAGATACTATGATCATGAAGGTGCTTCTCCCAGGGCAAGGCTCACCCATTGCACTCTGGGTGTGCAACTCCTGCGGTTTCCCCAAATGTTGGACACTTGACTGCATAATTTGTGTTTCACCTGGTCGGCTCTCGTATAATTCAGATCTCTTTGTCTCAGGTCTCTCTCCAGCCTAATTTGCAGTCTGTTTCCACTTCTCTTTTCTTGAGTTGCTCCCTTCTATGCCCTTGCGCACTATCCTGACTTCTCCCGTCTGCTTACTTTGTGCCTTCCAACGCACAATGCAAACTACAGGTAGTGCTGCAGGGCCCACACCCTTTTACTTGCCTTACAGAGCAGCTCTGGAGCTGTTACAGTGCCCAGCTGCTGCAAGAAATCAGCTTGAATGCTTCAGGGGCTGGGGCATAGCCATCATGAGCCCCACACCGAAGGAGGGTGGAGGTGTTTAATGCGAACTAGGGGTCATCCAAGCACCGCAAAAGGCCGCCATGCCCTGCATGCCAATTTTCTCTTTTCATATGCAGACGAGGGTTGAAGCCAACTTTGACCCACTGCTTGGATGACATCACCATATGCAAATCCATCTGCTGCAGGCCTTCCCCCAGGAATGCTTGCACTAGTTGTTGCATTTGGTTTGTTGTTTGGGGGTGCTTCAGTATTAGGCAGCCGTCTGCCCTCCCATGTTCATCTGAAAATATGTGTACCTCCTGCCGTTGTTGTCCCCAGATGAGAGTTCCCTTGTGCTGCCTCAGTTGAATCTCCTTTACTTGACAGAGATGTGCCTGAGCAGCGGCCCTCCCCAGCCCTATCCCAAATCATACTTATTTTGCATAGGAGATACCATGGTCATGAAGATTGTTCTCCCAGGGTGAGGTTCATTCATTGCATTCTGGGTATGCTGACCCCTGTTATTTCCCCAAATGTGGTAAACTTGACAGCATTATTTGTGGTAGTGGGGGACTGTGTTTGTGCTTTCCTCTGGTCAGCTCTGGTAAAAGTCAGATTTCTTTGTCTCAGATCTTCCTCTAGCCTTGTTCTTCTTTCGAGAGTTCCCTTGTGCTGACTCAGTTGGATCTCCTTCACTTGACAGGGGGGTGCCCGAGCAGCGACCCTCCCCAGCTCTAGCCCAACTCCTTCTTACCTGCTAGGTAAGATACTATGATCATGAAGGTGCTTCTCCCAGGGCAAGGCTCACCAATTGCACTCTGGGTGTGCTGCTCCTGCGATTTCCCCAAATGTGGGAAACTTGACTGCATAATTTGTGTTTCCCCTGGTCGGCTCTCGTATAATTCAGATCTCTTTGTCTCATGTCTCTGTCCAGCTTAGTTTGCTGTCTGTTTACACTTCTCTTTTCTTGAGCCACTCCCTTCTATGCCTTGCGCACTATCTTGACTTCTCCCGTCTGCTTACTTTGTGCCTTCCAACGCACAATGCGAACTACAGGTAGTGCTGCAGGGCCCACACCCTTTTAGTTGCCTTACAGAGCAGCTCTGGAGCTATTACAGTGCCCAGCTGCTGCAAGTAATCAGCTTGATTGCTTCAGGGGCTGGGGCATAGCCAACATGAGCCCCACACCGAAGTAGGGTGGAGGTGTTTAATGCGAACTAGGGGTCATCCAAGCGCCGCAAAAGGCCGCCATGCCCTGCACGCCCCTTTTCTCTTTTCATATGCAGACGAGGGTTGAAGCCAACTTTGACCCACTGCTTGGATGACATCACCATATGCAAATCCATCTGCTGCAGGCCTTCCCCCAGGAATGCTTGTACTAGTTGTTGCATTTGGTTTGTTGTTTGGGGGTGCTTCAGTATTAGGCAGCCTTCTGCCCTCCCATGTTCATCTGAAAATATGTGTTCTCCCTGCAGTTGTTGTCCCCAGATGAGAGTTCCCTTGTGCTGCCTCAGTTGAATCTCCTTTACTTGACAAGGGAGGCATTTTGGATTTTTTCTTTGGGTACCCTTACACCTGATGGTCTGAATGAGAGCATCGAACTGAACAACATTGGCAGTCTCTGAAGATTTTATCTATTGATTTACCTAATATATTATTTATTGAATATCCATTTATTGTATGTTTAATAAATAAACAAAATTATTAGAAGTAGCTATTTTGGAAACAGCTTTCCTCTTAGGATGAAACTGTATAATCCTGTTGTGTGTATTCCTTTAATGTTCCTTAGTAAAATCCACTAGTAATGATGAACATCAGATTTCTTCCTCCATCCTCTTTTTACACTTTCTCTTGGTTCTATATATATATATTTTTTTTCTATTTTTATTTTTTCCCCCTCCTTCTCCCAAAAGGCCCCCCTCCCTCTCCCCCCCTCCCTGTTTTAAATTTTAAAATCTTTAAATATTTAAATCTTCGAATCCTTAAATTGTCTGTTTAATATTTATTTTTTCTTCAATTCTTTTTGTTGTTTAAACAGCAATGTAATTATTCCAGGGGTTAAAATAATGAAATATAGAAATAATATTAACAAAAATTAAAGGTAAAAATGAATTGATAGAATGATCCCATTAAAAGTAAATAAATAATATGGATGTTAAGCTGAGCAGGTTGGATTCGAACATGGGACTAGCTGCATAGAGTACAGGTGATGTTTCCCCTGCGCCACAAGAACTGCTTTAGTAGTGGCATGGATTTATGTTACCCTAAAAGGTTTTATATAAGTAAATGGGGATCCTTAGTGCTGAGTCTCTGAATTATGTATATGTGATTATAGATATGAGGTATTGATTGAAAGATTATAGGTTAATCTGTATATAGATTATATATTTTCTGTTATTTTTTAAACCACCTTGTTGCTTATTTTATTATTATTTTTAATCACCATGTTGCTTATTTTTATATTATGAAATGCCTTTATATGTGCAATTGCAATTAGAAAGTTGTTCCATATGTGAGTCATTACATGTATGCATCCAATTAGTACATGTATGTATCCAATCAACTAATTAGTAATACTATTGGTCCGGTGCATTTTAAAAAGAGCCTGCTAGGCTGCTGATGTATCCTCTGACGAAACCGCTCTTGGATAACAGCGGAGAAACGCGTAAGGAAGGTGATTACCGGACACTCTGATTGCTGAGATATAAGCCCGTTCATGAACGAGCTACATCACGGCGGACGTCTGATGTAAAGACAGCGGTGAAGGGGAAAAAGCAATTTGAGACCGAGCAAAAGGAGGTCTCTACCCCACGGCAGGGAGAAATATCCCGACCGCGAGTGCCAATAAGATCCAGTCACGGTTAACGGGGGTCGTAGCATACCGCTGTGTTTCACCAACCATCACAGCGCTCTCCCCCTGTTTTCTTTCATTACTCACGTGAGTTACATATGAACTTTAACTGCAGTAAATAAGAGGCGTTGGTTACAACTGTTGCTGTTCATCCACAAGAAGGAATTTAATGTATCAATTACAATTGGAAAGTAACGATTAAATTACAACAGCTGTATCCAGGAGGATTTTTTGGACACTTTAATAAACATTCCGTTGTCATCAAGGGCAATATGAAATAGATCCTGATTACATTTAGATATGGATAGTGGTGCCTATATATGTTGACTCCATTGTATTTTATTGAATGTGGGTTTCTTCTGTCTATATATATTTTTTTTAAAATAAAGAGCTTGTATATTTTATTTTTTGCGCTCCCTTGATAACAAGTGTGATTATCTTTAAAATTTGGTTTATTATTGGTAGAACAGTACTACCTATGGGAGCACCATTTTATAATATATGGTGAAAATTAATAGATGTATAAAGATTAAATAAGCAACAAATTGGTGAAATAGATAAGTTTTGATAGGAGCACTGGGTTCTATATATATTTATTGACATTTGGTTATATATATGTATAGACTTTATAAATTCTTGACAGAGATGTGCCTGAGCCCTCCCCAGCCCTATCCCAAATCATACTTATTTTGCATAGGAGATACCATGGTCATGAAGATTGTTCTCCCAGGGTGAGGTTCATTCATTGCATTCTGGGTATGCTGACCCCTGTGATTTCCCCAAATGTGGGAAACTCAACTGCATTATTTGTGGTAGTGGGGGACTGTGTTTGTGCTTTCCTCTGGTCAGCTCTGGTAAAAGTCAGATTTATTTGTCTCAGATCTTCCTCTAGCCTTGTTCTTCTTTCGAGAGTTTCCATGTGCTGCCTCAGTTGGATCTCCTTCACTTGACAGGGGGGTGCCCGAGCAGCGACCCTCCCCAGCTCTAGCCCAACTCCTACTTACCTGCCAGGTGAGATACTATGATCATGAAGGTGCTTCTCCCAGGGCAAGGCTCACCCATTGCACTCTGGGTGTGCTGCTCCTGCGGTTTCCCCAAATGTTGGACACTTGACTGCATAATTTGTGTTTCCCCTGGTCGGCTCTCGTATAATTCAGATCTCTTTGTCTCAGGTCTCTCTCCAGCCTAGTTTGCTGTCTGTTTCCACTTCTCTTTTCTTGAGTTGCTCCCTTCTATGCCCTTGCTCACTATCCTGACTTCTCCCGTCTGCTTACTTTGTACCTTCCAACGCACAATGCAAACTACAGGTAGTGCTGCAGGGCCCACACCCTTTTACTTTCCTTACAGAGCAGCTCTGGAGTTGTTACAGTGCCCAGCTGCTGCAAGAAATCAGCTTGAATGCTTCAGGGGCTGGGGCATAGCCCCACACCGAAGGAGGGTGGAGGTGTTTAATGCGAACTAGGGGTCATCCAAGTGCCGCAAAAGGCCGCCATGCCCTGCACGCCCCTTTTCTCTTTTCATATGCAGACGAGGGTTGAAGCCAACTTTGACCCACTGCTTGGATGACATCACCATATGCAAATCCATCTGCTGCAGGCCTTCCCCCAGGAATGCTTGCACTAGTTGTTGCATTTGGTTTGTTGTTTGGGGGTGCTTCAGTATTAGGCAGCCTTCTGCCCTACCATGTTCATCTGAAAATATGTGTTCTCCCTGCAGTTGTTGTCCCCAGATGAGAGTTCCCTTGTGCTGCCTCAGTTGAATCTCCTTTACATGACAGAGATGTGCCTGAGCAGCGGCCCTCCCCAGCCCTATCCCAAGTCATACTTATTTTGCATAGGAGATACCATGGTCATGAAGATTGTTCTCCCAGGGTGAGGTTCATTCATTGCATTCTGGGTATGCTGACCCCTGTGATTTCCACAAATGTGGGAAACTCGACTGCATTATTTGTGGTAGTGGGGGACTGTGTTTGTTCTTTCCTCTGGTCAGCTCTGGTAAAAGTCAGATTTATTTGTCTCAGATCTTCCTCTAGCCTTGTTCTTCTATCGAGAGTTTCCTTGTGCTGCCTCAGTTGGATCTACTTCACTTGACAGGGGGGTGCCCGAGCAGCGACCCTCCCCAGCTCTAGCCCAACTCCTACTTACCTGCCAGGTGAGATACTATGATCATGAAGTTGCTTCTCCCAGGACAAGGATCACCCATTGCACTCTGGGTGTGCTGCTCCTGCGATTTCCCCAAATGTGGGAAACTTGACTGCATAATTTGTGTTTCCCCTGGTCAGCTCTCATATAATTCAGATCTCTTTGTCTCAGGTCTCTCTCCAGCCTAGTTTGCTGTCTGTTTCCACTTCTTTTTTCTTGAGCCCCTCCCTTCTATACCCTAGTGCACTATCCTGACTTCTCCTCCCGTCTGGAAATACAAACGAAAAAAAGGTTTTTAGGCGCTGAACAGGGTCGTGCAAATATAGCACTGATAATGGCAGCCACTTGGTAAGGAGGTAGCCGGCCTCCTGAAAGTAAAACAACTAAAACAAAATCACCAAGTAGGCGCACAATACCAATGATGTTGATAAAAACACAATTTATTAACATAAAACCAATGACAAACTGATTAAAAAACACAACACTACACAGAGCATATAACTGAGGTATTATACCTTATAATTCACACATAAAGTGTATTATTAAGTGAAAGGGACACTGAAATGCAGGAGAACCCGTCTCTGTAAGATAGGGTTAATCTCTCACATTAATTCCATATCAGACAGTTTAAATGAAAAGGAAGTCCTGTAAACTGATGTAATAAGCGTTTGTGACCATAAAGGTATCCGGATTTAAATAATGTTTCCTTGGAGCAAAATAAACCAACCGATTAATGTTACTCACAGAGACGTAATGATCTCTTGCTGCACGGGATAAATGGTTAAGGAACCGCTTGTTATCACCCTGTGCATGGGTGAGACATCCGTCAGCGGTATATTCAGATGAAAGCCATTTCTTTCTGTGCAGCACCAGTTGCCTGTATCAGACAACCATACAGATCCTCCAGCTTGCTGAGCGACGCCCGGCCGGGCAGGAGGTAACAATGTTCCAAATGCAAGGAGAGTTAGAGTGGAATGATTGAATCACAGGCTGGATCATTCCCCGGTGACTTGTAACGGACGGCTGAAAGTGATGGATGTCGTGCTCCGTGGGACACTTAATGGTCAAGTGTGGCCCTTTCTTCTGTACCCTCAACGCGTTTCTCCGCACCTAAGGCGGCTTCTTCAAGAGGCAGAGTGTCTCTGCCTCTTGAAGAAGCCGCCTTAGGTGCGGAGAAACGCGTTGAGGGTACAGAAGAAAGGGCCACACTTGACCATTAAGTGTCCCACGGAGCACGACATCCATCACTTTCAGCCGTCCGTTACAAGTCACCGGTGAATGATCCAGCCTGTGATTCAATCATTCCACTCTAACTCTCCTTGCATTTGGAACATTGTTACCTCCTGCCCGGCCGGGCGTCGCTCAGCAAGCTGGAGGATCTGTATGGTGGTCTGATACAGGCAACTGGTGCTGCACAGAAAGAAATGGCTTTCATCTGAATATACCGCTGACGGATGTCTCACCCATGCACAGGGTGATAACAAGCGGTTCCTTAACCATTTATCCCGTGCAGCAAGAGATCATTACGTCTCTGTGAGTAACATTAATCGGTTGGTTTATTTTGCTCCAAGGAAACATTATTTAAATCCGGATACCTTTATGGTCACAAACGCTTATTACATCAGTTTACAGGACTTCCTTTTCATTTAAACTGTCTGATATGGAATTAATGTGAGAGATTAACCCTATCTTACAGAGACGGGTTCTCCTGCATTTCAGTGTCCCTTTCACTTAATAATACACTTTATGTGTGAATTATAAGGTATAATACCTCAGTTATATGCTCTGTGTAGTGTTGTGTTTTTTAATCAGTTTGTCATTGGTTTTATGTTAATAAATTGTGTTTTTATCAACATCATTGGTATTGTGCGCCTACTTGGTGATTTTGTTTTAGTTCTCCTCCCGTCTGCTTACTTAGTGCCTTACAATGCACAATGCAAACTACAGGTAGTGCTGCAGGGCCCACACCCTTTTACTTGCCTTACAGAGCAGCTCTGGAGCTGTTACAGTGCCCAGCTGCTGCAAGAAATCAGCTTGAATGCTTCAGGGGCTGGGGCATAGCCAACATGAGCCCCACACCGAAGGAGGGTGGAGGTGTTTAATGCGAACTAGGGGTCATCCAAGCGCCGCAAAAGGCCGCCATGCCCTGCACGCCCCTCTTCTCTATTCATATGCAGATGAGGGTTGAAGCCAACTTTGACCCACTGCTTGGATGACATCACCATATGCAAATCCATCTGCTGCAGGCCTTCCCCCAGGAATGCTTGCACTAGTTGTTGCATTTGGTTTGTTGTTGGGGGTGCTTCAGTATTAGGCAGCCTCTGCCCTCCCATGTTCATCTGAAAATATGTGTTCTCCCTGCAGTTGTTGCCCCCAGATGAGAGTTCCCTTGTGCTGCCTCAGTTGAATCTCCTTTACTTGACAGAGATGTGCCTGAGCAGCGGCCCTCCCCAGCTCTATCCCAAATCATACTTATTTTGCATAGGAGATACCATGGTCATGAAGATTGTTTTCCCAGGGTGAGGTTCATTCATTGCATTCTGGGTATGCTGACCCCTGTGATTTCCCCAAATGTGGGAAACTGGACTGCATTATTTGTGGTAGTGAGGGACTGTGTTTGTGCTTTCCTCTGGTCAGCTCTGGTAAAAGTCAGATTTCTTTGTCTCAGATCTTCCTCTAGCCTTGTTCTTCTTTCGAGAGTTCCCTTGTGCTGCCTCAGTTGGATCTCCTTCACTTGACAGGGGGGTGCCCGAGCAGCGACCCTCCCCAGCTCTAGCCCAGCTCCTACTTACCTGCCAGGTGAGATACTATGATCATGAAGGTGCTTCTCCCAGGGCAAGGCTCACCCATTGCACTCTGTGTGTGCAACTCCTGCGGTTTCCCCAAATGTTGGACACTTGACTGCATAATTTGTGTTTCACCTGGTCGGCTCTCGTATAATTCAGATCTCTTTGTCTCAGGTCTCTCTCCAGCCTAATTTGCAGTCTGTTTCCACTTCTCTTTTACTTGAGTTGCTCCCTTCTATGCCCTTGCGCACTTTCCTGACTTCTCCCGTCTGCTTACTTTGTGCCTTCCAACGCACAATGCAAACTACAGGTAGTGCTGCAGGGCCCACACCCTTTTACTTGCCTTACAGAGCAGCTCTGGAGCTGTTACAGTGCCCAGCTGCTGCAAGAAATCAGCTTGAATGCTTCAGGGGCTGGGGCATAGCCATCATGAGCCCCACACCGAAGGAGGGTGGAGGTGTTTAATGCGAACTAGGGGTCATCCAAGCGCCGCAAAAGGCCGCCATGCCCTGCACGCCCCTCGTCTCTATTCATATGCAGATGAGGGTTGAAGCCAACTTTGACCCACTGCTTGGATGACATCACCATATGCAAATCCATCTGCTGCAGGCCTTCCCCCAGGAATGCTTGCACTAGTTGTTGCATTTGGTTTGTTGTTTGGGGGTGCTTCAGTATTAGGCAGCCTCTGCCCTCCCATGTTCATCTGAAAATATGTGTTCTCCCTGCAGTTGTTGCCCCCAGATGAGAGTTCCCTTGTGCTGCCTCAGTTGAATCTCCTTTACTTGACAGAGATGTGCCTGAGCAGCGGCCCTCCCCAGCTCTATCCCAAATCATACTTATTTTGCATAGGAGATACCATGGTCATGAAGATTGTTTTCCCAGGGTGAGGTTCATTCATTGCATTCTGGGTATGCTGACCCCTGTGATTTCCCCAAATGTGGGAAACTGGACTGCATTATTTGTGGTAGTGAGGGACTGTGTTTGTGCTTTCCTCTGGTCAGCTCTGGTAAAAGTCAGATTTCTTTGTCTCAGATCTTCCTCTAGCCTTGTTCTTCTTTCGAGAGTTCCCTTGTGCTGCCTCAGTTGGATCTCCTTCACTTGACAGGGGGGTGCCCGAGCAGCGACCCTCCCCAGCTCTAGCCCAGCTCCTACTTACCTGCCAGGTGAGATACTATGATCATGAAGGTGCTTCTCCCAGGGCAAGGCTCACCCATTGCACTCTGGGTGTGCTACTCCTGCGGTTTTCCCAAATGTTGGACACTTGACTGCATAATTTGTGTTTCACCTGGTCGGCTCTCGTATAATTCAGATCTCTTTGTCTCAGGTCACTCTGCAGCCTAATTTGCAGTCTGTTTCCACTTCTCTTTTCTTGAGTTGCTCCCTTCTATGCCCTTGCGCACTATCCTGACTTCTCCCGTCTGCTTACTTTGTGCCTTCCAACGCACAATGCAAACTACAGGTAGTGCTGCAGGGCCCACACCCTTTTACTTGCCTTACAGAGCAGCTCTGGAGCTGTTACAGTGCCCAGCTGCTGCAAGAAATCAGCTTGAATGCTTCAGGGGCTGGGGCATAGCCATCATGAGCCCCACACCGAAGGAGGGTGGAGGTGTTTAATGCGAACTAGGGGTCATCCAAGCACCGCAAAAGGCCGCCATGCCCTGCATGCCAATTTTCTCTTTTCATATGCAGACGAGGGTTGAAGCCAACTTTGACCCACTGCTTGGATGACATCACCATATGCAAATCCATCTGCTGCAGGCCTTCCCCCAGGAATGCTTGCACTAGTTGTTGCATTTGGTTTGTTGTTTGGGGGTGCTTCAGTATTAGGCAGCCTTCTGCCCTCCCATGTTCATCTGAAAATATGTGTAACTCCTGCAGTTGTTGTCCCCAGATGAGAGTTCCCTTGTGCTGCCTCAGTTGAATCTCCTTTACTTGACAGAGATGTGCCTGAGCAGCGGCCCTCCCCAGCCCTATCCCAAATCATACTTATTTTGCATAGGAGATACCATGGTCATGAAGATTGTTCTCCCAGGGTGAGGTTCATTCATTGCATTCTGGGTATGCTGACCCCTGTTATTTCCCCAAATGTGGTAAACTTGACAGCATTATTTGTGGTAGTGGGGGACTGTGTTTGTGCTTTCCTCTGGTCAGCTCTGGTAAAAGTCAGATTTCTTTGTCTCAGATCTTCCTCTAGCCTTGTTCTTCTTTCGAGAGTTCCCTTGTGCTGCCTCAGTTGGATCTACTTCACTTGACAGGGGGGTGCCCGAGCAGCGACCCTCCCCAGCTCTAGCCCAACTCCTACTTACCTGCCAGGTGAGATACTATGATCATGAAGTTGCTTCTCCCTGGGCAAGGATCACCCATTGCACTCTGGGTGTGCTGCCCCTGTGATTTCCCCAAATGTGGGAAACTTGACTGCGTAATTTGTGTTTCCCCTGGTTGGCTCTCATATAATTCAGATCTCTTTGTCTCAGGTCTCTCTCCAGCCTAGTTTGCTGTCTGTTTCCACTTCTTTTTTCTTGAGCCCCTCCCTTCTATACCCTTGTGCACTATCCTGACTTCTCCTCCCGTCTGCTTACTTTGTGCCTTACAATGCACAATGCAAACTACAGGTAGTGCTGCAGGGCCCACACCCTTTTACTTGCCTTACAGAGCAGCTCTGGAGCTGTTACAGTGCCCAGCTGCTGCAAGAAATCAGCTTGAATGCTTCAGGGGCTGGGGCATGGCCAACATGAGCCCCACAGAGAAGGAGGGTGGGGGTATTTAATGCGAACTAGGGGTCATCCAAGCGCCGCAAAAGGCCGCCATGCCCTGCATACCCCTTTTCTCTTTTCATATGCAGATGAGGGTTCCAGCCAACTTTGGCCCACTGCTTGGATGACATCACCGTATGCAAATCCGTCTTCTGCAGACCTTCCCCCAGGAATGCTTGTACTAGTTGTTGCATTTGGTTTGTTGTTTGGGGGTGCTTCAGTATTAGGCAGCCTTCTGCCCTCCCTTGTTCATCTGAAAATATGTGTTCTCCCTGCAGTTGTTGTCCCCAGATGAGAGTTCCCTTGTGCTGCCTCAGTTGAATCTCCTTTACTTGACAGAGATGTGCCTGAGCAGCGGCCCTCCCCAGCCCTATCCCAAATCATACTTATTTTGCATAGGAGATACCATGGTCATGAAGATTGTTCTCCCAGGGTGAGGTTCATTCATTGCATTCTGGGTATGCTGACCCCTGTGATTTCCCCAAATGTGGGAAACTTGACTGCATTATTTGTGGTAGTGAGTGACTGTGTTTGTGCTTTCCTCTGGTCAGCTCTGGTAAAAGTCAGATTTCTTTGTCTCAGATCTTCCTCTAGCCTTGTTCTTCTTTCGAGAGTTTCCTTGTGCTGCCTCAGTTGGATCTCCTTCACTTGACAGGGGGGTGCCCGAGCAGCGACCCTCCCCAGCTCTAGCCCAACTCCTACTTACCTGCCAGGTGAGATACTATGATCATGAAGGTGCTTCTCCCAGGGCAAGGCTCACCCATTGCACTCTGGGTGTGCTGCTCCTGCGATTTCCCCAAATGTGGGAAACTTGACTGCATAATTTGTGTTTCCCCTGGTCGGCTCTCGTATAATTCAGATCTCTTTGTCTCAGGTCTCTCTCCAGCCTAGTTTGCTGTCTGTTTCCACTTCTCTTTTCTTGAGCCGCTCCCTTCTATGCCCTTGCGCACTATCCTGTCTTCTCCCGTCTGCTTACTTTTTGCCTTCCAACGCACAATGCGAACTACAGGTAGTGCTGCAGGTCCCACACCCTTTTATTTGCCTTACAGAGCAGCTCTGGAGCTGTTACAGTGCCAACTGCTGCAAGAAATCAGCTTGAATGCTTCAGGGGCTGGGGCATAGCCAACATGAGCCCCACACCGAAGGAGGGTGGAGGTGTTTAATGCGAGCTAGGGGTCATCCAAGCGCCGCAAAAGGCTGCCATGCCCTGCACGCCCCTTTTCTCTTTTCATATGCAGACGAGGGTTGAAGCCAACTTTGACCCACTGCTTGGATGACATCACCATATGCAAATCCATCTGCTGCAGGCCTTCCCCCAGGAATGCTTGCACTAGTTGTTGCATTTTGTTTGTTGTTTGGGGGTGCTTCAGTATTAGGTAGCCTTCTGCCCTCCCATGTTCATCTGAAAATATGTGTTCTCCCTGCAGTTGTTGTCCCCAGATGAGAGTTCCCTTGTGCTGCCTCAGTTGAATCTCCTTTACTTGACAGAGATGTGCCTGAGCAGCGGCCCTCCCCAGCCCTATCCCAAATCATACTTATTTTGCATAGGAGATACCATGGTCATGAAGATTGTTCTCCCAGGGTGAGGTTCATTCATTGCATTCTGGGTATGCTGACCCCTGTGATTTCCACAAATGTGGGAAACTCGACTGCATTATTTGTGGTAGTGGGGGACTGTGTTTGTGCTTTCCTCTGGTCAGCTCTGGTAAAAGTCAGATTTCTTTGTCTCAGATTTTCCTCTAGCCTTGTTCTTCTTTCGAGAGTTCCCTTGTGCTGCCTCAGTTGGATCTCCTTCACTTGACAGGGGGCTGCCCGAGCAGCGACCCTCCCCAGCTCTAGCACATGTAAGTTTGTTTTTATTTTACTACATTGTGGTTTGTGGCTCTATACCATGTAATGCATGTCTTTTAACAGTAGTCAAGTCTTCCAATGTGCTTGTTAGTGAAACCCAATACATAGCTTTATTTTATTTTGTTTCTTCAAATATTGAATGCATATGTCTTATAACTTTTTTTTTCAATATATAAACATTTTTATTATAAGATTTTCAATGACACAAGTACATCCAAGTTGCAGATTATGGGTTGTGAAGGACAAATCAACCATATAAACAATTTAAGCAATTTAAATTGCATGCAGGTAGTAGAATATCAAACTCCTTGGATGAGAGTTGGTCGTAATAAACTAGGATAGAAAAGAATAAAGTAGAAAATAAGATTTTAAACCTACCGGTAAATCTTTTTCTCGTAGTCCGTAGAGGGTGCTGGGGACTCCGTAAGGACCATGGGGATAGACGGGCTCCGCAGGAGACATGGGCACTTTAAGAAAGACTTTAGTTCTGGGTGTGCACTGGCTCCTCCCTCTATGCGCCTCTATGCCACAGTTAGAGAAACTGTGCCCAGAGGAGACTGACAGTATGAGGAAAGGATTTTGTTAATCAAGGGCAAGATTCATACCAGCCACACCAATCACACTGTATAACTTGTGATAAACTACCCAGTTAAGAGTACGAAAAAACAACATACTGTAGCATCAGTGCAGGACCGATGCAACTATAACATAACCCTTATTGAAGCAATAACTATATACAAGTATTGCAGAAGTAGTCCGCACTTGGGACGGGCGCCCAGCATCCTCTACGGACTACGAGAAAAAGATTTACCGGTAGGTTTAAAATCTTATTTTCTCTAACGTCCTAGAGGATGCTGGGGACTCCATAAGGACCATGGGGATTATACCAAAGCTCCAAAACGGGCGGGAGAGTGCGGATGACTCTGCAGCACCGATTGAGCAAACATGAGTTCCTCCTCAGCCAGGGTATCAAACTTATAGTATTTTGAAAAGGTGTTTGAACCTGACCAAGTAGCAGCTCGACACAGCTGTAGTGCCGAGACCCCTCGGGCAGCCGCCCAAGAAGAGCCCACTTTCCTCGTGGAATGGGCCTAGACCGATTTCGGTAACTGCAATCCAGCCATAGAATGCGCTTGCTGAATCGTGTTACAAATCCAGCGAGCAATAGCCTGCTTTGAAGCAGGGGCACCAATCTTGTTGGTTGCATACAGGACAAACAGCGCTTCAGTTTTCCTGACTCTAGCCGTCCTGGCCACGTAAATTTTCAAAGCCCTGACCACATCAAGTAACTCGGAATCCTCCAAGTCACGCGTAGCCAAAGGCACCACAATAGATTGGTTCATATGAAAAGATGAGACCACTTTTGGTAGGAATTGAGGATGGGTCCGCAATTCCGCTCTATCCACATGGAACACCAAATATGGGCTTTTATGTGACAAAGCCGCTAATTCCGACACTCGCCTAGCCGAAGCCAAGGCTAATAACATGACCACCTTCCACGTGAGATATGTTAACTCCACCGTTTTAAGGCTGCTAAAAACTGCTAGCGAGCAATCAACTCAGAATGACCCCCATAGTGTATTGCAAGAAAATATCTGTAAATCCAATGGTACCGTAAGTGCGGTATATACTCGCACTTCTTTGCGGGGCGAGAACATCTCCCCTAAGTGAAGTCAGCCCTATGAATAGAGTTTGTGTGATCCCTGTGCAGCAGTCACAGAAAGGGTTCATCTCTGCAGTTTGTCACTCAAATTACATTGTTGCATTTTTTCTAGAAGTGGATCTGAGAGCTGTTACCCGCAGACCAGCTACAATAATTATCCTGGGATAGTGCGCAAGGGCATAGAAGGGAGCGGCTCAAGAAAAGAGAAGTGGAAACAGACAGCAAACTAGGCTGGAGAGAGACCTGAGACAAAGAGATCTGAATTATACGAGAGCCGACCAGGGGAAACACAAATTATGCAGTCAAGTTTCCCACATTTGGGGAAATCGCAGGAGCAGCACACCCAGAGTGCAATGGGTGAGCCTTGCCCTGGGAGAAGCACCTTCATGATCATAGTATCTCACCTGGCAGGTAAGTAGGAGTTGGGCTAGAGCTGGGGAGGGTCGCTGCTCGGGCACCCCCCTGTCAAGTGAAGGAGATCCAACTGAGGCAGCACAAGGAAACTCTCGAAAGAAGAACAAGGCTAGAGGAAGATCTGAGACAAAGAAATCTGACTTTTACCAGAGCTGACCAGAGGAAAGCACAAACACAGTCCCTCACTACCACAAATAATGCAGTCAAGTTTCCCACATTTGGGGAAATCACAGGGGTCAGCATACCCAGAATGCAATGAATGAACCTCACCCTGGGAGAACAATCTTCATGACCATGGTATCTCCTATGCAAAATAAGTATGATTTGGGATAGGGCTGGGGAGGGCCGCTGCTCAGGCACATCTCTGTCAAGTAAAGGAGATTCAACTGAGGCAGCACAAGGGAACTCTCATCTGGGGACAACAACTGCAGGGAGAACACATATTTTCAGATGAACATGGGAGGGCAGAAGGCTGCCTAATACTGAAGCACCCCCAAACAACAAACCAAATGCAACAACTAGTACAAGCATTCCTGGGGGAAGGTCTGCAGAAGACGGATTTGCATACGGTGATGTCATCCAAGCAGTGGGCCAAAGTTGGCTGAAACCCTCATCTGCATATGAAAAGAGAAAAGGGGTATGCAGGGCATGGCGGCCTTTTGCGGCGCTTGGATGACCCCTAGTTCGCATTAAATACCCCCACACTCCTTCTGTGTGGGGCTCATGTTGGCCATGCCCCAGTCCCTGAAGCATTCAAGCTGATTTCTTGCAGCAGCTGGGCACTGTAACAGCTCCAGAGCTGCTCTGTAAGGCAAGTAAAAGTGTGTGGGCCCTGCAGCACTACCTGTAGTTTGCATTGTGCATTGTAAGGCACAAAGTAAGCAGACGGGAGGAGAAGTCAGGATAGTGCACAAGGGTATAGAAGGGAGGGGCTCAAGAAAAAAGAAGTGGAAACAGACAGCAAACTAGGCTGGAGAGAGACCTGAGACAAAGAGATCTGAATTATATGAGAGCCGACCAGGGGAAACACAAATTACGCAGTCAAGTTTCCCACATTTGGGGAAATCACAGGGGCAGCACACCCAGAGTGCAATGGGTGATCCTTGCCATGGGAGAAGCAACTTCATGATCATAGTATCTCACCTGGCAGGTAAGTAGGAGTTGGGCTAGAGCTGGGGAGGGTCGCTGCTCGGGCAGCCCCCTGTCAAGTGAAGGAGATCCAACTGAGGCAGCACAAGGGAACTCTCGAAAGAAGAACAAGGCTAGAGGAAAATCTGAGACAAAGAAATCTGACTTTTACCAGAGCTGACCAGAGGAAAGCACAAACACAGTCCCCCACTACCACAAATAATGCAGTCGAGTTTCCCACATTTGTGGAAATCACAGGGGTCAGCATACCCAGAATGCAATGAATGAACCTCACCCTGGGAGAACAATCTTCATGACCATGGTATCTCCTATGCAAAATAAGTATGATTTGGGATAGGGCTGGGGAGGGCCGCTGCTCAGGCACATCTCTGTCAAGTAAAGGAGATTCAACTGAGGCAGCACAAGGGAACTCTCATCTGGGGACAACAACTGCAGGGAGAACACATATTTTCAGATGAACATGGGAGGGCAGAAGGCTACCTAATACTGAAGCACCCCAAAACAACAAACAAAATGCAACAACTAGTGCAGGCATTCCTGGGGGAAGGCCTGCAGCAGATGGATTTGCAAATGGTGATGTCATCCAAGCAGTGGGTCAAAGTTGGCTTCAACCCTCGTCTGCATATGAAAAGAGAAAAGGGGCGTGCAGGGCATGGCAGCCTTTTGCGGCGCTTGGATGACCCCTAGCTCGCATTAAACACCTTCACCCTCCTTCGGTGTGGGGCTCATGTTGGCCATGCCCCAGCCCCTGAAGCATTCAAGCTGATTTCTTGCAGTAGCTGGGCACTGTAACAGCTCCAGAGCTGCTCTGTAAGGCAAGTAAAAGGGTGTGGGCCCTGCAGCACTACCTGTAGTTTGCATTGTGCATTGTAAGGCACAAAGTAAGCAGACGGGAGGAGAAGTCAGGATAGTGCACAAGGGTATAGAAGGGAGGGGCTCAAGAAAAAAGAAGTGGAAACAGACAGCAAACTAGGCTGGAGAGAGACCTGAGACAAAGAGATCTGAATTATATGAGAGCCGACCAGGGGAAACACAAATTACGCAGTCAAGTTTCCCACATTTGGGGAAATCACAGGGGCAGCACACCCAGAGTGCAATGGGTGATCCTTGCCCAGGGAGAAGCAACTTCATGATCATAGTATCTCACCTGGCAGGTAAGTAGGAGTTGGGCTAGAGCTGGGGAGGGTCGCTGCTCGGGCACCCCCCTGTCAAGTGAAGGAGATCCAACTGAGGCAGCACAAGGGAACTCTCGAAAGAAGAACAAGGCTAGAGGAAAATCTGAGACAAAGAAATCTGACTTTTACCAGAGCTGACCAGAGGAAAGCACAAACACAGTCCCCCACTACCACAAATAATGCAGTCGAGTTTCCCACATTTAAGGAAATCACAGGGGTCAGCATACCCAGAATGCAATGAATGAACCTCACCCTGGGAGAACAATCTTCATGACCATGGTATCTCCTATGCAAAATAAGTATGATTTGGGATAGGGCTGGGGAGGGCCGCTGCTCAGGCACATCTCTGTCAAGTAAAGAAGATTCAACTGAGGCAGCACAAGGGAACTCTCATCTGGGGACAACAACTGCAGGGAGAACACATATTTTCAGATGAACATGGGAGGGCAGAAGGCTGCCTAATACTGAAGCACCCCCAAACAACAAACCAAATGCAACAACTAGTGCAAGCATTCCTGGGGGAAGGCTGCAGCAGATGGATTTGCATATGGTGATGTCATCCAAGCAGTGGGTCAAAGTTGGCTTCAACCCTCGTCTGCATATGAAAAGAGAAAAGGGGCGTGCAGGGCATGGCGGCCTTTTGCGGCGATTGGATGACCCCTAGTTCGCATTAAACACCTCCATCCTCCTTCGGTGTGGGGCTCATGTTGGCTATGCCCCAGCCCCTGAAGCATTCAAGCTGATTTCTTGCAGCAGCTAGGCACTGTAACAGCTCCAGAGCTGCTCTGTAAGGCAAGTAAAAGGGCGTGGGCCCTGCAGCACTACCTTTAGTTCGCATTGTGCGTTGGAAGGCACAAATTAAGCAGACGGGAGAAGTCAGGATAGTGCGCAAGGGCATAGAAGGGAGCGGCTCAAGAAAAAAGAAGTGGAAATAGACAGCAAACTAGGCTGGAGAGAGACCTGAGACAAAGAGATCTGAATTATACGAGAGCCGACCAGGGGAAACACAAATTATGCAGTCAAGTTTCCCACATTTGGGGAAATCGCAGGAGCAGCACACCCAGAGTGCAATGGGTGAGACTTGCCCTGGGAGAAGCACCTTCATGATCATAGTATCTCACCTGGCAGGTAAGTAGGATTTGGGATAGAGCTGGGGAGGGTCGCTGCTCGGGCACCCCCCTGTCAAGTGAAGTAGATCCAACTGAGGCAGCACAAGGAAACTCTCGATAGAAGAACAAGGCTAGAGGAAGATCTGAGACAAATAAATCTGACTTTTACCAGAGCTGACCAGAGGAAAGAACAAACACAGTCCCCCACTACCACACATAATGCAGTCGAGTTTCCCACATTTGGGGAAATCATAGGGGTCAGCATACCCAGAATGCAATGAATGAACCTCACCCTGGGAGAACAATCTTCATGACCATGGTATCTCCTATGCAAAATAAGTATGACTTGGGATAGGGCTGGGGAGGGCCGCTGCTCAGGCACATCTCTGTCAAGTAAAGGAGATTCAACTGAGGCAGCACAAGGGAACTCTCATCTGGGGACAACAACTGCAGGGAGAACACATATTTTCAGATGAACATGGGAGGGCAGAAGGCTGCCTAATACTGAAGCACCCCCAAACAACAAACCAAATGCAACAACTAGTGCAAGCATTCCTGGGGGAAGGCCTGCAGCAGATGGATTTGCATATGGTGATGTCATCCAAGCAGTGGGTCAAAGTTGGCTTCAACCCTCGTCTGCATATGAAAAGAGAAAAGGGGCGTGCAGGGCATGGCGGCCTTTTGCGGCGCTTGGATGACCCCTAGTTTGCATTAAACACCTCCACCCTCCTTCGGTGTGGGGCTATGCCCCAGCCCCTGAAGCATTCAAGCTGATTTCTTGCAGCAGCTGGGCACTGTAACAGCTCCAGAGCTGCTCTGTAAGGCAAGTAAAAGGGTGTGGGCCCTGCAGCACTACCTGTGGTTTGCATTGTGCGTTGGAAGGCACAAAGTAAGCAGACGGGAGAAGTCAGGATAGTGCGCAAGGGCATAGAAGGGAGCAACTCAAGAAAAGAGAAGTGGAAACAGACAGCAAACTAAGCTGGAGAGAGACCTGAGACAAAGAGATCTGAATTATACGAGAGCCGACCAGGGGAAACACAAATTATGCAGTCAAGTGTCCAACATTTGGGGAAACCGCAGGAGCAGCACACCCAGAGTGCAATGGGTGAGCCTTGCCCTGGGAGAAGCACCTTCATGATCATAGTATCTCACCTGGCAGGTAAGTAGGAGTTGGGCTAGAGCTGGGGAGGGTCGCTGCTTGGGCACCCCCCTGTCAAGTGAAGGAGATCCAACTGAGGCAGCACATGGAAACTCTCGAAAGAAGAACAAGGCTAGAGGAAGATCTGAGACAAATAAATCTGACTTTTACCAGAGCTGACCAGAGGAAAGCACAAACACAGTCCCCCACTACCACAAATAATGCAGTCGAGTTTCCCACATTTGGGGAAATCACAGGGGTCAGCATACCCAGAATGCAATGAATGAACCTCACCCTGGGAGAACAATCTTCATGACCATGGTATCTCCTATGCAAAATAAGTATGATTTGGGATAGGGCTGGGGAGGGCCGCTGCTCAGGCACATCTCTGTCAAGAATTTATAAAGTCTATACATATATATAACCAAATGTCAATATATATATATAGAACCCAGCGATTCTATCAAAACTTATCTATTTCACCAATTTGTTGCTTATTTAATCTTTATACATCTATTAATTTTCACCATATATTATAAAATGCTGCTCCCATAGGTAGTACTGTTCTACCAATAATAAACCAAATTTTAAAGATAATCACACTTGTTATTAAGGGAGCGCAAAAAATAAAATATACAAGCTCTTTATTTTTAAAAAATATATATAGACAGAAGAAACCCACATTCAATAAAATACAATGGAGTCAACATATATAGGCACCACTATCCATATCTAAATGTAATCAGGATCTATTTCATATTGCCCTTGATGACAACGGAATGTTTATTAAAGTGTCCAAAAAATCCTCCTGGATACAGCTGTTGTAATTTAATCATTACTTTCCAATTGTAATTGATACATTAAATTCCTTCTTGTGGATGAACAGCAACAGTTGTAACCAACGCCTCTTATTTACTGCAGTTAAAGTTCATATGTAACTCACGTGAGTAATGAAAGAAAACAGGGGGAGAGCGCTGTGATGGTTGGTGAAACACAGCGGTATGCTACGACCCCCGTTAACCGTGGCTGGATCTTATTGGCACTCGCGGTCGGGATATTTCTCCCTGCCGTGGGGTAGAGACCTCCTTTTGCTCGGTCTCAAATTGCTTTTTCCCCTTCACCGCTGTCTTTACATCAGACGTCCGCCGTGATGTAGCTCGTTCATGAACGGGCTTATATCTCAGCAATCAGAGTGTCCGGTAATCACCTTCCTTACGCGTTTTTCCGCTGTTATCCAAGAGCGGTTTCGTCAGAGGATACATCAGCAGCCTAGCAGGCTCTTTTTAAAATGCACCGGACCAATAGCATTACTAATTAGTTGATTGGATACATACATGTACTAATTGGATGCATACATGTAATGACTCACATATGGAACAACTTTCTAATTGCAATTGCACATATAAAGGCATTTCATAATATAAAAATAAGCAACATGGTGATTAAAAATAATAATAAAATAAGCAACAAGGTGGTTTAAAAAATAACAGAAAATATATAATCTATATACAGATTAACCTATAATCTTTCAATCAATACCTCATATCTATAATCACATATACATAATTCAGAGACTCAGCACTAAGGATCCCCATTTACTTATATAAAACCTTTTAGGGTAACATAAATCCATGCCATTACTAAAGCAGTTCTTGTGGCGCAGGGGAAACATCAAATGCACTCTATGCAGCTAGTCCCATGTTCGAATCCAACCTGCTCAGCTTAACATCCATATTATTTATTTACTTTTAATGGGATCATTCTATCAATTCATTTTTACCTTTAATTTTTGTTAATATTATTTCTATATTTCATTATTTTAACCCCTGGAATAACTACATTGCTGTTTAAACAACAAAAAGAATTGAAGAAAAAATAAATATTAAACAGACAATTTAAGGATTCGAAGATTTAAATATTTAAAGATTTTAAAATTTAAAACAGGGAGGGGGGGGAGGGAGGGGGGCCTTTTGGGAGAAGGAGGGGAAAAAAATAAAAATAGAAAAAAAAATATATATAGAACCAAGAGAAAGTGTAAAAAGAGGATGGAGGAAGAAATCTGATGTTCATCATTACTAGTGGATTTTACTAAAGAACTTTAAAGGAACACACACAACAGGATTATACAGTTTCATCCTAAGAGGAAAGCTGTTTCCAAAATAGCTACTTCTAATAATTTTTTTATTTATTAAACATACAATAAATGGATATTCAATAAATAATGTATTAGGTAAATCAATAGATAAAATCTTCAGAGACTGCCAATGTTGTTCAGTTCGATGCTCTCATTCAGACCATCAGGTGTAAGGGTACCCAAAGAAAAAATCCAAAATGCCTCCCTTGTCAAGTAAAGGAGATTCAACTGAGGCAGCACAAGGGAACTCTCATCTGGGGACAACAACTGCAGGGAGAACACATATTTTCAGATGAACATGGGAGGGCAGAAGGCTGCCTAATACTGAAGCACCCCCAAACAACAAACCAAATGCAACAACTAGTACAAGCATTCCTGGGGGAAGGCCTGCAGCAGATGGATTTGCATATGGTGATGTCATCCAAGCAGTGGGTCAAAGTTGGCTTCAACCCTCGTCTGCATATGAAAAGAGAAAAGGGGCGTGCAGGGCATGGCGGCCTTTTGCGGCGCTTGGATGACCCCTAGTTCGCATTAAACACCTCCACCCTACTTCGGTGTGGGGCTCATGTTGGCTATGCCCCAGCCCCTGAAGCATTCAAGCTGATTACTTACAGCAGCTGGGCACTGTAATAGCTCCAGAGCTGCTCTGTAAGGCAACTAAAAGGGTGTGGGCCCTGCAGCACTACCTGTAGTTCGCATTGTGCGTTGGACGGCACAAAGTAAGCAGACGGTAGAAGTCAAGATAGTGCGCAAGGGCATAGAAGGGAGTGGCTCAAGAAAAGAGAAGTGTAAACAGACAGCAAACTAGGCTGGAGAGAGACATGAGACAAAGAGATCTGAATTATACGAGAGCCGACCAGGGGAAACACAAATTATGCAGTCAAGTTTCCCACATTTGGGGATATCGCAGGAGCAGCACACCCAGAGTGCAATTGGTGAGCCTTGCCCTGGGAGAAGCACCTTCATGATCATAGTATCTCACCTAGCAGGTAAGTAGGAGTTGGGCTAGAGCTGGGGAGGGTCACTGCTCGGGCACCCCCCTGTCAAGTGAAGGAGATCCAACTAAGGCAACACAAGGGAACTCTCGAAAGAAGAACAAGGCTAGAGGAAGATCTGAGACAAAGAAATCTGACTTTTACCAGAGCTGACCAGAGGAAAGCACAAACACAGTCCCCCACTACCACAAATAATGCTGTCAAGTTTACCACATTTGGGGAAATAACAGGGGTCAGCATACCCAGAATGCAATGAATGAACCTCACCCTGGGAGAACAATCTTCATGACCATAGTATCTCCTATGCAAAATAAGTATGATTTGGGATAGGGCTGGAGAGGGCCGCTGCTCAGGCACATCTCTGTCAAGTAAAGGAGATTCAACTGAGGCAGCACAAGGGAACTCTCATCTGGGGACAACAACTGCAGGAGGTACACATATTTTCAGATGAACATGGGAGGGCAGAAGGCTGCCTAATACTGAAGCACCCCCAAACAACAAACCAAATGCAACAACTAGTGCAAGCATTCCTGGGGGAAGGCCTGCAGCAGATGGATTTGCATATGGTGATGTCATCCAAGCAGTGGGTCAAAGTTGGCTTCAACCCTCGTCTGCATATGAAAAGATAAAATTGGCATGCAGGGCATGGCGGCCTTTTGCGGTGCTTGGATGACCCCTAGTTCGCATTAAACACCTCCACCCTCCTTCGGTGTGGGGCTCATGATGGCTATGCCCCAGCCCCTGAAGCATTCAAGCTGATTTCTTGCAGCAGCTGGGCACTGTAACAGCTCCAGAGCTGCTCTGTAAGGCAAGTAAAAGGGTGTGGGCCCTGCAGCACTACCTGTAGTTTGCATTGTGCGTTGGAAGGCACAAAGTAAGCAGACGGGAGAAGTCAGGACAGTGCGCAAGGGCATAGAAGGGAGCAACTAAAGAAAAGAGAAGTGGAAACAGACTGCAAATTAGGCTGGAGAGAGACCTGAGACAAAGAGATCTGAATTATACGAGAGCCGACCAGGTGAAACACAAATTATGCAGTCAAGTGTCCAACATTTGGGGAAACCGCAGGAGTAGCCCACCCAGAGTGCAATGGGTGAGCCTTGCCCTGGGAGAAGCACCTTCATGATCATAGTATCTCACCTAGCAGGTAAGTAGGAGTTGGGCTAGAGCTGGGGAGGGTCACTGCTCGGGCACCCCCCTGTCAAGTGAAGGAGATCCAACTAAGGCAACACAAGGGAACTCTCGAAAGAAGAACAAGGCTAGAGGAAGATCTGAGACAAAGAAATCTGACTTTTACCAGAGCTGACCAGAAGAAAGCACAAACACAGTCCCCCACTACCACAAATAATGCTGTCAAGTTTACCACATTTGGGGAAATAACAGGGGTCAGCATACCCAGAATGCAATGAATGAACCTCACCCTGGGAGAACAATCTTCATGACCATAGTATCTCCTATGCAAAATAAGTATGATTTGGGATAGGGCTGGAGAGGGCCGCTGCTCAGGCACATCTCTGTCAAGTAAAGGCGATTCAACTGAGGCAGCACAAGGGAACTCTCATCTTGGGACAACAACTGCAGGGAGAACACATATTTTCAGATGAACATGGGAGGGCAGAAGGCTGCCTAATACTGAAGCACCCCCAAACAACAAACCAAATGCAACAACTAGTGCAAGCATTCCTGGGGAAGGCCTGCAGCAGATGGATTTGCATATGGTGATGTCATCCAAGCAGTGGGTCAAAGTTGGCTTCAACCCTCGTCTGCATATGAAAAGAAAAAAGGGATGTGCAGGGAATGGCGGCCTTTTGCGGCGCTTGGATGACCCCTAATTCGCATTAAACATCTCCACCCTCCTTCGGTGTGGGGCTCATGTTGGTTATGCCCCAGCCCCTGAAGCATTCAAGCTGATTTCTTGCAGCAGCTGGGCACTGTAACAGCTCCAGAGCTGCTCTGTAAAGCATGTAAAAGGGTGTGGGCCCTGCAGCACTACCTGTAGTTTGCATTGTGCGTTGGAAGGCACAAAGTAAGCAGACAGGAGAGGTCAGAATAGTGCGCAAGGGCATAGAAGGGAGCGGCTCAAGAAAAGAGAAGTGGAAACAGACTGCAAACTAGGCTGGAAAGAGACCTGAGACAAAGAGATCTGAATTATACGAGAGCCGACCAGGGGAAACACAAATTATGCAGTCAAGTTTCCCACATTTGGGGAAATCACAGGGGCAGCACACCAAGAGTGCAATGGGTGAGCCTTGCCCTGGGAGAAGCACCTACATGATCATAGTATCTCACCTGGCAGGTAAGTAGGAGTTGGGCTAGAGCTGGGTAGGGTCGCTGCTCGGGCACTTCCCTGTCAAGTGAAGGAGATCCAACTGAGTCAGCACAAGGGAACTCTCGAAAGAAGAACAAGGCTAGAGGAAGATCTGAGACAAATAAATCTGACTTTTACCAGAGCTGACCAGAGGAAAGCACAAACACAGTCCCCCACTACCACAAATAATGAAGTCGAGTTTCCCACATTTGGGGAAATCACAGGGGTCAGCATACCCAGAATGCAATGAATGAACCTCACCCTGGGATAACAGTCTTCATTACCATGATATCTCCTATGCAAAATAAGTATGATTTGGGATAGGGCTGGGGAGGGCCGCTGCTCAGGCACATCTCTGTCAAGTAAAGGAGATTCAACTGACGCAGCACAAGGGAACTCTCATCTGGGGACAACAACTGCAGGGAGAACACATATTTTCAGATGAACATGGGAGGGCAGAAGGCTGCCTAATACTGAAGCACCCCCAAACAACAAACCAAATGCAACAACTAGTACAAGCATTCCTGGGGGAAGGTCTGCAGAAGACGGATTTGCATACAGTGATGTCATCCAAGCAGTGGGCACGGTTGGCTGGAACCCTCATCTGCATATGAAAAGAGAAAAGGGGTATGCAGGGAATGGCGGCCTTTTGCGGCGCTTGGATGACCCTTAGTTCGCATTAAACACCCCCACCCTCCTTCGGTGTGGGGCTCATGTTTGCAATGCCCCAGCCCCTGAAGCATTCAAGCTGATTTCTTGCAGCAGCTTGGCACTGTAACAGCTCCAGAGCTGCTCTGTAATGCAAGTAAAAGTTTGTGGGCCCTGCAGCACTACCTGTAGTTTGCATTGTGCATTGGAAGGCACAAAGTAAGCAGACAGGAGGAGAAGTCAGGATAGTGCACAAGGGTATAGAAAGGAGGGGCTCAAAAAAAAAGAAGTGGAAACAGACTGCAAACTAGGCTGGAGAGAGACCTGAGACAAAGAGATCTGAATTATATGAAAGCCGACCAGTGGAAACACAAATTATGCAGTCAAGTTTCCCACATTTGGGGAAATCACAGGGGCAGCACACCCAGAGTGCAATGGGTGAGCCTTGTCCTGGGAGAAGCACCTTCATGATCATAGTATCTCACCTGGCAGGTAAGTAGGAGTTGGGCTAGAGCTGGGGAGGGTCGCTGCTTGGGCACCCCCCTGTCAAGTAAAGGAGATCCAACTGAGGCAGCACAAGGGAACTCTCGAAAGAAGAACAAGGCTAGAGGAAGATCTGAGACAAAGAAATCTGACTTTTACCAGAGCTGACCAGAGGAAAGCACAAACACAGTCCCCCACTACCACAAATAATGCAGTCAAGTTTCCCACATTTGGGGAAATCACAGGGGTCAGCATACCCAGAATGCAATGAATGAACCTCACCCTGGGAGAACAATCTTCATGACCATGGTATCTCCTATGCAAAATAAGTATGATTTGGGATAGGGCTGGGGAGGGCCGCTGCTCAGGCACATCTCTGTCAAGTAAAGAAGATTCAACTGAGGCAGCACAAGGGAACTCTCATCTGGGGACAACAACTGCAGGGAGAACACATATTTTCAGATGAACATGGGAGGGCAGAAGGCTGCCTAATACTGAAGCACCCCCAAACAACAAACCAAATGCAACAACTAGTGCAAGCATTCCTGGAGGAAGGCCTGCAGCAGATGGATTTGCATATGGTGATGTCATCCAAGCAGTGGGTCAAAGTTGGCTTCAACCCTCGTCTGCATATGAATAGAGAAAAGGGGCGTGCAGGGCATGTCGGCCTTTTGCAGCGCTTGGATGACCCCTAGTTCGCATTAAACACCTCCACGCTCCTTCGGTGTGGGGCTCATGTTGGCTATGCCCCAGCCCCTGAAGCATTCAAGCTGATTTCTTGCAGAAGCTGGGCACTGTAACAGCTCCAGAGCTGCTCTGTATGGCAAGTAAAAGGGTGTGGGCCCTGCAGCACTACCTGTAGTTCGCATTGTGCGTTGGAAGGCACAAAGTAAGCAGATGGGAGAAGTCAGGATAGTGCGCAAGGGCATAGAAGGGAGCGGCTCAAGAAAAGAGAAGTGGAAACAGACAGCAAACTAGGCTGGAGAGCTCTTCTGTCTATATTTTGCAAACCTGCTCTTGTCCTCTCCAGCTGCTCCATGTAGATTTGACGTCTGGAAAGGTGCATAACCCACTGACAAGCAGGCACACTCCTGCATGAGTTTTCTCTCTCACTAGCTGGATGATACACAATCATTTGCATGTGCTCCACCTCCGACACACCACCCACCCAACCACCCAGTGACCAGAGCCACCCACAAACCAACTAGCTCCGTGATTTAATTTGCACAGTGTAGTCATCCAGGCAGCATGTCCTTCTCAATGGAAGGATCTCTGGTTCCATGGAATCTTCCACATTGGAATGCTGCGGAACAAAAAGGATTTAAATATTCAGCTTGCTAGCATTCAATGTACCTGCGGCTTGGCTCTAGCACATGGGTCTTCATCCTGTGGCCCTCCAGCTGCTGTGAAACTACACATCCCAGCATGCCCTGCCACAGTTTTGCTATTAAGGTATGCTAAAACTGAGGCAGGGCATGCTGGGATGTGTAGTTCCACAGCAGCTGGAGGGTCGCAGGTTGAAGACCCATGTTCTAGCATGCCTGTTCTATGATGCATGTTCCGTGATGTCACAATCAGCTTGGAATGGGGTATCTAGCAGGCATTTGCTGACAGCCACTTGAGGTAGACACACATCAGGAGATGCAGCATATCGGAGGTCTTCGATGCCTTTCCAGCAAATGCACACCACCTGCTGCTGGTCTGGACACAAAACAATGCCCACAATCGAAGTCCCAAAATGCCCAACTACAGGATTCATGTAAGTAGTGAATTTAGGAATGAATTTAGAAGTAGGAAATTAAGTTAGTTCACAAGTGCATTCAAATTCAGATCTAAAGTCTAGGTAGGCCTCACGTCCTGGCAGCCCCCAGCATTTAAAAATCCCTTGATTAGAGGTAGGGAATTAAATGTAGATAAGAAGTAGACGCAAAATAAGACTCCACAGAGCAGTTATCAGGTGTCTTTATCAATTGTTGCATTTAAAAAATCAAGCAATTAGGGAACACAATGTTGCAACAATGTAACCCTATTTGCAAAATAGTACTAAATAAGTTTGTCGATGTAAGACATTTGCAAAGGCGCATTTAAAACACACTGGAAAATGCAACTGAATCTGTTTTTGGAGGCTAGAATAGGAAATGTGCATCGGTCAAACAAGTACTGAAAGCTCTTCTACCATCTTCCTTTTCTGAAAAGCCATTTAATATATGGTTCCCAGATAGGGGACATATCAGATATTGCCTTTCAAAAGCAGCAAATATCATACCACTTCTATTGCCATCAAAGATAAACATTGATTGTTTTCAGATATTGGATTGAAAAAGCAGTCTTTATTGACATAAAGAAGCAAAAAAACATACATAAACATTACACACATAAGTACTGTGTTGCAGCACAGCCAAAACACAATACAAATGCTGTCGGTATAGTACAGTTCAAGAACTACAGCACAGGCCAGCCTACACTATAAATCATGAACTGCACTATACATTTAAACTATACAATAATACAACAGTTAATAAGGCTATGTGTGTGGAGTGTAAGAGGGTGAGGGAATCACAAGACCGAAGCTTTATTGTAACACAGACACATATAAGGGGAGGGGCAATAAATAGAAAGGTATCCTTTACTATAGAATGTAGTCCAATCCGACCTCTGTGCTCTTCCACAACTGAAAAACGGATAGTGTTCCCAAGCCTTCCATCCTGGAATATCTTTGGTCTTTCGCCAATGAAGAAAACAATCCCTCCCTCCAGCAGACCCTTCAACCACGATACAAGATCACAGCCAAAAGGCCGAGAAGCAACTACACTTGAGCTTAACAAAAATGGCTAAAACTTAGTGGAGGAAAGTGCAGTGCACCAAAACATAAGCTGACACAATCATGGAGAATGTGCCAGCATATATGCTCTTCTATCTATATTTTGCAAACCTGCTCTTGTCCCCTCCAGCTGCTCTATGTAGATTTGAAGTCTGGCAAGGTGCATAACCCACTGACAAGCAGGCACACTCCTGCATGAGTTTTCTCTCTCACTAGCTGGATGATACACAATCATTTGCATGTGCTCCACCTCCGACACACCACCCACCCAACCACCCAGTCACCAGAGCCACCCACAAACCAACTAGCTCCGTGATTTAATTTGCACAGTGTAGTCATCCAGGCAGCATGTCCTTCTCAATGGAAGGATCTCTGGTTCCATGGAATCTTCCACATTGGAATGCTGCGGAACAAAAAGGATTTAAATATTCAGCTTGCTAGCATTCAATGTACCTGCGGCTTGGCTCTAGCACATGGGTCTTCATCCTGTGGCCCTCCAGCTGCTGTGAAACTACACATCCCAGCATGCCCTGCCACAGTTTTGCTATTAAGGTATGCTAAAACTGAGGCAGGGCATGCTGGGATGTGTAGTTCCACAGCAGCTGGAGGGTCGCAGGTTGAAGACCCATGTTCTAGCATGCCTGTTCTATGATGCATGTACCGTGATGTCACAATCAGCTTGGAATGGGGTGTCTAGCAGGCATTTGCTGACAGCCACTTGAGGGAGACACACATCAGGAGATGCAGCATATCGGAGGTCTTCGATGCCTTTCCAGCAAATGCACACCACCTGCTGCTGGTCTGGACACAAAACAATGCCCACAATCGAAGTCCCAAAATGCCCAACTACAGGATTCATGTAAGTAGTGAATTTAGGAATGAATTTAGAAGTAGGAAATTAAGTTAGTTCACAAGTACATTCAAATTCAGATCTAAAGTCTAGGTAGGCCTCACGTCCTGGCAGTTCCCAGCACTTAAAAATGCCTTGATTAGAGGTAGAGAATTAAATGTAGATAAAAAGTAGACACAAAATAAGACTCCACAGAGCAGTTATCAGGTGTCTTTATCAATTGTTGCATTTAAAAAATCAAGCAATTAGGGAACACAATGTTGCAACAATGTAACCCTATTTGCAAAATAGTACTAAATAAGTTTGTCGATGTAAGACATTTGCAAAGGCGCATCCAGAACACGCTGGAAAATGCAACTGAATCTGTTTTTGGAGGCTAGAATAGGAAATGTGCATCGGTCCTACCAGTACTGAAAGCTCTTCTACCATCTCCCTTTTCTGAAAAGCCATTTAATATATGGTTCCCAGATAGGGGACATATCAGATATTGCCTTTCAAAAGCAGCAAATATCATACCACTTCTATTGCCATCAAAGATAAACATTGATTGTTTTCAGATATTGGATTGAAAAAGCAGTCTTTATTGACATAAAGAAGCAAAAAAACATACATAAACATTACACACATAAGTACTGTGTTGCAGCACAGATAAAACACAATACAAATGCTGTCGGTATAGTACAGTTCAAGAACTACAGCACAGGCCAGCCTACACTATAAATCATGAACTGCACTATACATTTAAACAATACAATAATACAACAGTTAATAAGGCTATGGGTGTGGAGTGTAAGAGGGTGAGGGAATCACAAGCCCGAAGCTTTATTGAAAGACAGACACATATAAAGGGAGGATTAATAAATACAAAGATATCCTTTACTATAGAATGTAGTCCAATCCGGTCTTTCAACTCTTCCACAACTTAAAAACGGATAGTGTTCCCAAGCCTTCCATCCTGGAATATCTTCAGTCTCTCGCCAATGAAGAAAACAATCCCTCCAGCAGACTCTTTAACCACGATACAAGATCACAGCCAAAAGGGCGAGAAGCAACTACACTTGCGTTTAACCAAAATAGCTAAAACTTAATGGAGGAAAGTGCAGTGCACCAAAACATAAGCTGACACAATCATGGAGAATGCGCCAGCATATATGCTCTTCTATCTATATTTTGCAAACCTGCTCTTGTCCCCTCCAGCTGCTCCATGTAGATTTGACGTCTGGCAAGGTGCATAACCCACTGACAAGCAGGCACACTCCTGCATGAGTTTTCACTCTCACTAGCTGGATGATACACATTCATTTGCATGTGCTCCACCTCCGACACACCGCCCACCCAACCACCCAGTCACCAGAGCCACCCACAAGCCAACTGGCTCCGTGACTTAATTTGCACAGTGCAGTCATCCAGGCAGCATGTCCTTCTCAATGGAATAATCTCTGGTTCCATGGAATCTTCCGCATTGGAATGCTGCGGAACAAAAAGGATTTAAACATTCAGCTTGCTAGCATTCAATGTACCTGCGGCTTGGCTCTAGCACATGGGTCTTCATCCTGTGGCCCTCCAGCTGCTGTGAAACTACACATCCCAGCATGCCCTGCCACAGTTTTGCTATTAAGGTATGCTAAAACTGAGGCAGGGCATGCTGGTATATGTAGTTCCACAGCAGCTGGAGGGTCGCAGGTTGAAGACCCATATTCTAGCATGCCTGTTCTATGATGCATGTTCCGTGATGTCACAATCAGCTTGGAATGGGGTGTCTAGCATGCATTTGCTGACAGCCACTTGAGGGAGACACACATCAGGAGATGCAGCATATCGGAGGTCTTCGATGCCTTTCCAGCAAAATGCACACCACCAGCTGCTGGTCTGGACACAAAACAATGCCCACAATTGAAGGCTCAAAATGCCCAACTACAGGATTAATATAAGTAGTGAATTTAGGAATGAATTTAGAAGTAGGAAATTAAGTTAGTTCACAAGTACATTCAAATTCAGATCTAAAGTCTAGGTAGGCCTCACGTCCTGGCAGCCCCCAGCATTTAAAAATGCCTTGATTAGAGGTAGGGAATTAAATGTAGATAAGAAGTAGACACAAAATAAGACTCCACAGAGCAATTATCAGGTGTCTTTATCAATTGTTGCATTTAAAAAAATCAAGCAATTAGGGAACACAATGTTGCGACAATGTAACCCTATTTGCAAAATAGTACTAAATAAGTTTGTCGATGTAAGACATTTGCAAAGGCGCAAACAAAACACGCTGGAAAATGCAACTGAATCTGTTTTTGGAGGTTAGAATAGATGCAGGATCAAGTAGCTCAATGGGTAGGGTATTTGATTAGAATTCAACAGGTTATAGGTTTGAATCCTGGGTATGATAGTTTGAGGTGTTATTTAATAAAGTATGTTTATATACTAGTCACACATGGCTTACTTGTACAAATGGCATGTCACCAGTTAGTGCTGACTGCTAATATGCCATTTGCACAAACACGCCATGTGTGACTGTATATGCATTTAAGGAGGGCACCCCGGCAATACCACAAACCATTGAGTGTCAAGTATACTAGATATATCTTCATATCTCATGTGCTTTCTCTGAGACCAATCTTGTTATGCCCCTTCCCCACAAGGCATGCGCCTTTTGTCTATATTGCAAAAATGGGGAGGGGGGGGGGCATATAATTATCTGTCACAGGGCACCAAAAAGTCTAGTTATGGCTCTGGTATGCATTATGTAATCTGGCAGACCATATCTCCAACACTGGCTGGTTGGAATAGAAATCCGGTTATCTATGTGAGCAAATGACCATCAACGATTTACTCTCAAACACTAGAAAATGGACAAAAATGGTCCCCTAAACAAATTGGTTAAATTTTGGGTTTAACCAATTTGTGTAATGACCATTTTTGACCACTTTTCTAGTGTTTGGGAGCAAATGGTTAATTGACATTTGCTCCTATACATTACCAGATTTTCATTCCATCCATCCAGACTGGATAGATAGCCTGACAGATAATTGTGTAGTGTACGCCCAGGATAACTGTCAGTTGTGCTTTCTTTTATGACGGCACATAAATGGGTGGGCAGATCCAGAGCAAGCACTGCCCACTCATGCATAGTTGTCAACTGATGTAAAGTTCCAGGGGGCAATCTCAGTTATAAAGAAAAGTATCTGGAAATTGTCCCTAGTTTAAAAAAAAAATAAAAAAAAATTGATCAACTCCATTTATTTAGTATGATATCCCAGGTGATAGGATGCCGGCAGTCAGAACAACATACTTTATTAAATAACACATCTCAAACTACCATACCCAGGATTCAAACCTATAACCTGTTGAATTCTAATCAAACACCCTACCTATTGAGCTATTTGATCCTGCATAAAAATTGTGAACATTATATGAAGCTATTGGTACTTTGAAAAAAAAAGTATCAGCATTACAACGCAGCAGATCCATGCAGTTTGCAGCCACACACTACATGTATCTGCTCAGCCACAACGCTGATTATTTCTTCACAAAGTACAAGGTGAGCTCCAAACAGAATTCTCTAGCTTAGAATTATGCCAAACCTAGAAGTCGGGCCCCCCACCCTGGGATCCCCCAGAGGGAGGCCTGCACCGTCATGCGGCAGGCTTGTCCGTTTTGGAAGCAGGCTGATGGGCAGCCCAGGCTTGCTTCAGTCTGGGCTTGGCAGGTCTGGAAGCATGAGCTTGCTTTGGGTATGCCTGACCTTGGGTACGCTTTACCTTGAGGATGAAAGGGCCAAGGGAAAGTACTTTTAGCCTTCTGCGTGGTAGAAGTCATACTAGGTAGGCAAGCTGTTTTAGCGGTAGCCAGATCAGCTACAATCTTATTGAGGTCTTCTCCAAAGAGAGTGTCTCCCTTGAAAGGAAGCACCTCCAGGGTTTTCTTGGAATCCATATCCACCGACCAGGATCTCAACCAGCTGTATAAAGTATTACCTTGGAACTGGCTCTCCACTCCCCATTATCTGGTTATCATGGCTTCCTCCGCCAGTGTCCAGACTCGCTTGCTGAAGCTCGGCCACTTCTTCCTAGCAGCAGGCTCCTGGATCACTGGGCAGCAGAGGTGCTTGGGAGCCGGAAGGGGGCGGAGCAATCAGGCAGGCAGTTGCAGTGCTGCCCAGCTATCTGTGGTGTGAGAAGAAGCAGGGGCACCCCACCGCTGGCAGTGCTGCAGCTAGCGGTGGTGGCAGCGGCGAGGCTGCTGGGCTGGGTCTTTAAAAAGGTGGAAAGAAGGGTGTTACGGCATGGAATGTACAAACTGCGAGACCCTGCTGGTAGCGCCTTTGTCTATTTAGTAGGAAGGGCACGTAACAGCCGGAGGGCAATGGAGGAAGCCCCTTTAGGGCTGGAGCCCGGCGGCAACTGACTCCGTTGTCTCTGGCAGTTCCGCCCCTGGACTAGAGGAATGGTCAAGAACATGGCAACATTTAATGCCAAAAAATGCAAAATCATACACGTCTCAAAAATACAAAGGCTAACTATAATATTAAGGGCATTATAATGGCAAGAGGAAAGCTATCTAAGTATTACTATTTCAGGTGAGCAATGTAACAAAGCAATAGGAAAGGCAAGTCAGATGCTTGTTTGCATAGGTAAAGAACCAGTAGCAGAAAAAAGTAATACAGGTTGAGTATCCCATATCCAAATATTCCGAAATACGGAATATTCCGAAATACGGACTTTTTTGAGTGAGACTGAGATAGTGAAACCTTTGTTTTTTGATGGCTCAGTGTACACAAACTTTGTTTAATACTCAAAGTTATTAAAAATATTGTATTAAATGAACTTCAGACTGTGTGTATAAGGTGTATATGACACATAAATGAATTATGTGAATGTACACACACTTTGTTTAATGCACAAAGTTATAAAAAATATTGGCTAAAATGACCTTCAGGCTGTGTGTATATGGTATATATGAAACATAAATGCATTCTGTGCTTAGATTTAGGTCCCATCACCATAATATCTCGTTATGGTATGCAATTATTCCAAAATACAGAAAAATCCGATATCCTAATGACGCGGTTGTTGTTTTTGGGAGTGATACTGGACACAGAAGAGGTTTTCTTCTAGTGGAATGGCTCTGGAGATCCAGAGTCTGGTCAAACAAATTCTGAAACCAGCAAGAGTGTTAATCCATCAATGCATTCGGTTGCTGGGGAAGATGGTTGCGGCCTACGAGGCCATTCAGTTTGGCAGGCTCCATGCCAGAGTGTTCCTGTCACAACTGAGGGCCTGAGCTGACGGGAGGCAGCCTCAGTTGTAGGGGCTGAGATGTACCGGAACCTGGGAGGTTGTATCAGACCCCTGGACATGTAAGTAACATGAATAATAACTGCCCGAAGGCGTGACCACGACAACTTAGATAAAAGTCAATGATGTTTATTATGACAACTCCGCATCACAGCAGCAATAAAAGAAAACGTAAAAGTCAGCAAAGAATAAATACAGTTCCTGAGTACTACAGCATGGCAGGAGCCACAGGGCACTGGTAGTGTGAGATAGTTCTTATGATCTTCTAGATGGAAAGTCCTTACCAGGCCCGGCTGTAGCAATGGAGATAACCCAGGATTGTACCAGCTGGTGTTCCAGGAAGAGCTGGGTTGCTGAAGGTAAAACAGCTGCTGTGGATACTGGCTGGAACCAGACTGTTGTTAGCACGGAGTGGATACTGGCTGGAACCAGTTAAATAATAAATGAACTTTGGGAGCGATGAAATGTGAACTGAAATGTAGAACTTGAGAGCGGAGAAATAATAATTCCGGTGGAGAGTGGTAAAGTGTAGAAAGGACACCGGCCCTTTAAGGGAAGCTGTACTCTGCTGGAAGCTGAGGCTGGAAGCAGGTAGTGTTGTAGCTGGAAACAGATGAATCCACAATGGATTGGAGAGTCAGGCTACACCGCAGGTGGAATGCTGGTGCGGGTCTCTATGGTGGAAGTCTTGAGACAGGAGCTGGAACCTGGAAGACAATCATAGAAGAGAGACAAACAGGAACTAGGTTTGACAACCAAAGCACTGACGTCTTCCTTGCTCAGGTACAGCTTACTTATACCTGCAGCAAGGAAGGGGTTGGCTAGGCAATTATGCAAATCAACAACACAGACAGCAGATTGGTGGAAATGATCAGATGACAGAATCCAAGATGGCTGCGCCCATGCAGACACTTGGAGGGAAGTTTGGTTTGTAATCCATGTGGTCTGGGAAACAGTAATGGCGGCGCCGGCCACCGGAGACAGGAGACGCCAGGCTGATAGATGCACATTTAACCACGCGGGCACAGCGGAGGCCGCGGCTGATGAAAAGACCACTCTGCATGTGGAAACTCAGGAACAGCGGAATCCGGTCCTGGAACGCTGAGCCCGCCTTAGGAGGCATCTGAAGGGTAAGTAATGGCGTCCAGATACCCGGATCGTGACAGTTCCAGTGGGACCTGTTGGACAAGTGGTCCGGATCCCACCTACACATGCACCGGAGGATAATCCTGTCTTCCAAGACCAGAATCTCACTCCATTGGTGGCTGCACAGTTCTCACCACCTAGAGGGGCGATGGTTTGGGATCCAGGACGGGATCCTAGGGACCACGGATGCAACCCTCCGAGGCTGGGGAGCAGTCACACAGGGGGAAAACATCCAAGGAAGATGGTCAAGTCAGGAAAGTTGTCTCCACATAAATGTTCTGGAGTTAAGGGCCATTTAATAACTGCAGACACAGTACGCACTGGGACGGGTGCCCAGCATCCTCTACGGACTAAGAGAAAAGGATTTACCAGTAGGTATTAAAATCCTATTTTCTCTAAAGTCCTAGAGGATGCTGGGGACTCCGTAAGGACCATGGGGATAGACGGGCTCCGCAGGAGACATGGGCACTTTAAGAAAGACTTTAGTTCTGGGTGTGCACTGGCTCCTCCCTCTATGCCCCTCCTCCAGACCTCAGTTTGATACTGTGCCCAGTGGAGACTGGGTGCTTTTCAGGAGCTCTCCTGAGCTTTCTGACAGAAAGTATTTTGTTAGGTTTTTAATTTTCAGGGAGCACTGCTGGCAACAGACTCCCTCATCGAGGGACTGAGGGGAGAGAAGCAGCCCTACTCTCTGAGTTGCAAGGTCCTGCTTCTTAGGCTACTGGACACCATTAGCTCCAGAGGGATTGGTACGCAGGATCTCACCCTCGCCGTCCGTCCCAGAGCCGCGCCTCCGTCCCCCTCGCAGAGCCGGAAGATAGAAGCCGGGTGAGTATGAGAAGAAAAGAAGACTTCAGAGGCGGCAGAAGACTTCATGATCTTCACTGAGGTAACGCACAGCACTGCAGCTGTGTGCCTTTGCTCCCATACACCTCACATACTCCGGTCACTGTAAGGGTGCAGGGCGCAGGGGGGGCGCCCTGGGCAGCAATATAAACCTCTTTCGCAAAAATATAACATATATACAGCTGGGCACTGTATATATGTATGAGCCCCCACCAATTTTACAGTTTAAGCGGGACAGAAGCCCGCCTCCGAGGGGGCGGGGCTTCTCCCTCAGCACTCACCAGCGCCATTTTTTCTCCACAGCACCGCTGAGAGGAAGCTCCCCGGACTCTACCCTGCTTATACCACGTTAGACAAGAGGGTTGAAAAGAGGGGGGGGGGGGGGGCACATAATTCGCAAATTACATACAGCAGCACTACTGGGCAAACATTAAGTTACTGTTTTATTCCTGGGTTATATAGCGCTGGGGTGTGTGCTGGCATACTCCCTCTCTGTCTCTCCAAAGGGCCTTGTGGGGAAACTGTCTTCAGAAAAAGCATTCCCTGTGTGTGTGGTGTGTCGGTACACGTGTGTCGACATGTCTGAGGAAGAAGGCTATATTAGAGAGGAGCGGGAGCAAATGAATGTGGTGTCTCCGCCGACAGCTGATTGGATGGATATGTGGAATGTTTTAAATGCTAGTGTAAACTCATTGCACAAAAGATTAGACAAGGCAGAAGCTTTGGGACAGTCAGGGTCTCAACCCATGCCTGATCCTATGTTGCAGGGACTGTCAGGGTCTCATAAGCGCCCACTATCCCAGTTTGTTAACACAGATACCGACACGGATTCTGACTCCAGTGTCGATTACGATGATGCAAAGTTACAGCCAAAATTGGCAAAATCCATTCGATTTATGATTATGGCAATAAAAGATGTTTTGCACATCACAGAGTAACCCCCTGTCGCTGACAAGAGGGTACATATGTACAAGGGAAAGAAGCCTGAGGTAACCTTTCCCCCCTCACACGAGCTGAACGAGTTAAGTGAAAAAGCTTGGAAATCTCCAGATAAAAGACTGCAGATTTCCAAAAGGATTCTTATGGCGTATCCTTTCCCATCAACGGATAGGTTACGATGGGAATCCTCCCCTAGGGTGGACAAAGCATTAACACGCTTATCCAAGAAGGTAGCCCTCCCGTCCAAGGATACGGCTACCCTCAAAGAGTGTGCTGACCGCAAACAGGAGATTACCCTGAAGTCCATTTATACACATTCAGGTACCTTACTCAGACCGGCAATTGCGTCGACCTGGGTGTGTAGTGCTGTAGCGGCATGGACAAATGCCTTATCTGAGGGGATGGATAGCCTAGACAAGGATACTATTTTATTGACCCTGGGGCATATAAGAGATGCTGTCCTATATATGTGTGTATGCAAACTACCGGTGGTGCTGCAGGGCCCACACCCTTTTACTTGTCTTGTAGAGCAGCTCTGAAGCTGTTACAGTGCCCAGCTGCTGCAAGAAATCAGCTTGAATGCTTCAGGGGCTTGGGCATGGCCAACATGAGCCCCACACCGAAGGAGGGTGGGGGTGTTTAATGCAAACTTGGGGTTATCCAAGCGCCGCAAAAGACCGCCATGCCCCGCATGCCCCTTTTCTCTTTTCATATACAGATGAGGGTTCCAGCCAACTTTGGCCCACTGCTTGGATGACATCACCGAATGCAAATCCGTCTGCTGCAGACCTTCCCCCAGGAATGCTTGCAATAGTTGTTGCATATGGTTTAATGTCTGAGGGTGCTTCAGTATTAGGCAGCCTTCCGCCCTCCCATGTTTATCTGAAAAGATGTGGTCTCCCTGCAGTTGTTGTCCTCAGACGAGAGTTCCCTTGTGCTTCCTCAGTTAAATCTCCTTAACTTGACGAGGGTGTGCCCGAGCAGCCGCCCTCCCCAGCCCTTTCCCAACACATACTTATCTTGCATATGAGATCTCTTGATCATGAAGATAGTTCTCACAGGTTGAGGTTCATCCTGGCCCCGCTCCCCGCTGGAGAGCGCTGATGAGGACAGCAGCGGGGCTTCAGCAGCAGGGTGAGTATGTGTGGCCAGAGACCTCCCTTCCCATGTGCAGGCCTGCAGAGTGTGCCGCGCAGGAAGGGGCATGTGACACTCTCCCTCCCTGGGGCTCTTCCAGATGTAGCTCCTCAGCAGTATTTTTCCCGGGCTGCGCGGCGCTCTCCCCGACTGGCATCCGCCCTGGAACACTGCCTTCCTCAACGCAACATCAGCAGGGGGCCCGGGCCTCATCACCATCCCAGGTCTTTCTCATGTATGTATCATGTATGTGTGTGTGATATATGTATGAATCATATATGTTTGTGATATCTATCTATCTATCTATCTATCTATCTATCTATCTATCTATCTATCGTATGTGTGTGTATATATGTATCTATCATGTATGTATGTATCTATCTTGTATGTATGTGTTCTATCTATCTATCTATCTATCTATCTATCTATCTATCTATCTATCGTGTGTGTGATATATGTATGTATCTATCATGTATGTGTTATATGTATGTATCACACCTTCCTCTATACATACATACATACATACATGCATACATACACACACCTATATCTGTACGTACACTGACATACACACACCAACATCTATACATAAACACGCTGACCCCTAAACGTACACCAACATACCCACATGTGAATCTATACATACATGTGCTGACACCTGGACATACACTGATGTACCCACACCTAACATCTATACATACACATGCTAACAACTGGACGTATACAGACGTACCCACATTTGCATCCATGCATATATAGATGTAGGTGTGTGTACGTCAGTGTACGTCCAGGTGTCAACGCGTGTATGTATAGATGCAGGTGTGGGTACGTCTGTGTATGTCCAGGTGTCAGAATGTGTATGTATAGATGCAGGTGTGGGAACGTCAGTGTAGGTTCAGGTGTCAGCGCGTGTATGTATAGATGCAGGTGCTTGTATGTCCAGATGTCAGTGCATGTATGTATAGATGCAAGTGTGGGTACGTCGGTGTATGTCCATTTGTCAGCGCGTGTATATATAGATGCAGGTGCTTGTATGTTGGTGTATGTCCAGGTGTCAGCATGTGTATGTATAGATGCAGGTGTGGGAATGTTGGTGTATGTCCAGGTGTCAGGGCGTGTATGTATGGATATTAGGTGTGGTTACATCAGTGTATGTCCAGGTGTTAGCGCATGTATGTATAGATGCAGGATAATAATCGCACAGCGTGCCCCCCGCCAACCACAAACCTCCCCCACCCCCCTGTATGACATAAACACCGCTAATTCCACTTACACACAATAATTTCAGTTTGCGACCAGGAGCCGGCAATGTATGTGCACCCAAATGAAGCCACTGTACATGCCCTGCAGGCTGCTATGTACTGCACAGGTGCAACAAATTTAAATGCCCTATCTTTAAAATGGGGCATATTTTACTAAATTAAAAAAACCTGTAACTTTCTGTAAAACCTTAACCCCAAAAGGCACTACACTAACATCGGGGTGTAGAGTTGGATGTTGATCCAAGGCACCAACAGGCTAAAGCTTTGACTGTTCCCAGGATGCCTTGCACCGCCTCCTCTATAACCCTGCCCAGTGGCGTAACTAGACCTTTGTGGGCCCCATAGCAAAATTCTGAATGGGCCCACCAGCACTCAACAAAAATGAGTGGCGTTTGGGGTCAGAAAAGTAGAGGGGAAGGGGTCTGACAGAGTAGGGGGCAGGACATGAATGAATAGAAACTGAGGTGTCCATTATATAAAGAAATACAGTATGTGTGTCTGTGTGTATATCACACACACACATATAAGGGAAATTCAAATGCCCTCAATTATTGCGCCCATTACACTCTGGTTTAGGTGCACAAAGCACCTAAACCTGAATAAAGTAATGGGCGCGATCGTGAAAAGACACCGTTTGGTTGCCCAAATGGGTCTCTTTGCACACATTTCAGCTTGTTTCCCCTGGGGGTAGCGAGCTGAAATAAACATGTCGCACCCGTTAGCAGCAACATTAGAATAGCTGCTGACGGGCACGATTGAGGGAGGAAAGGGACATTTGAATCCAGCCCATAGATGCAATGTGAATATGTAATTTGTACCTTCCTATCTTAAAATGTATATAGTAGTGTATACACTAGAGGTCTTTCCGAACCCCCTAATCCTAACATTGTAATTTGCTTTAGGGCGCACCTCCAATTAGTCTAGTGTTTCGTATTTTCACATTAAATACTTTCTTGCATTGGTTGGTTAAAGATTAGATCGTATATTTTTCTAGATATAGCTGTGCATAGTCTACAAGGCTACATGCTTCACCCCTAACTAGAGATGTGCAGCGGGCATTTTTCGTGTTTCATGTTTTGGTTTTGGTTTCGGATCCGCAGTTGTGTTTTGGATACGGACGCGTTTTGGCAAAACCACCCTTTCGGGTTTTGGATTCGGGTGATTTTTTTTTAAAACCTCAAACAGCTAAAATCATAGAATTTGGGGGTAATTTTGATCCTATAGTATTAAGCTCGATAACCATAATTTCTACTCCTTTCCAGTCTATTCTGAACACCTCACACCTCCCAATATTATTTTTAGTCCTAAAATTTGCACCAAGGTCCCTGGATGACTAAGCTAAGCGACCCAAGTGGGCAGCACAAACACCTGGCCCATCTAGGAGTGGCACTGCAGTGTCAGACAGGATGGCACTTAAAAAAATAGCCCCAAACAGCACATGATGCAAAGATAAATAAAAAAAGAGGCGCAAGATGAAATTGTAGTGTGTCTCTCCTGCTCAGTGTCAGTTCTCAGTAGTATCCTCATCAGTGCTCAGTATCACTGCTCATTGTCTTGTGCTGCATTGTGGTGCTCAGTATACTAGAGTACATTACTAATAGTCCAGTGCTGCATCTTGCTGCTCAGTGTCAGTTCTAGTATCCTCATCAGTGCTCAGTATCACTGCTCATTGTTTTGTGCTGCATTGTGGTGCTCAGTATACTACAGAACATTACTAATAGTCCAGTGCTGCATCTGGCTGCTCAGTGTCAGTTCTAGTAATCTCATCAGTGCTCCGTATCACTGCTCATTGTCTTGTGGTGCTCAGTATACTACAGTACATTACTAATACTCCAGTGTCTTGTGCCGCATATGGCTGCTGTAGGGTGCTGTGGTAGTGTCCTGTCACTGTGCATATGTCATCATTCCAGTCACAGTGACATACCCTCCAACTGTACCTTTTTAATAGGTACAGTACCTTTTTTTCATGGTCTGTACCTATTTTTGGCTCTCCAAACTTCCATTGAAAGTATAGGAAAAGGGGCGTGACCACGCCCCCTTTACCCGTGACCACGCCCCTTTTCCTAATTTGTACCAATTTTTGTGTGTAAAATGTTGGAGGGTATGCAGTGATATCTGGTATCTATCTAGTGGTATCTAATTCCAGACATTACCACCGTCTAAGTCCAGATATATTACTGGCATATAATTCCACACATTAAAAAATGGAGAACAAAAAGGTGGAGGGTAAAATAGGGAAAGATCAAGATCCACTTCCACCTAGTGCTGAAGCTGCTGCCACTAGTCAAGGCAGAGACAATTCAATGCCATCAACATTATGTAATGATTATACGATACATTATATATCATATCATTGTATGGTTGTAAAATACAACTTAAAAACTTTAATGAATAAATACATAAAGTAGCTTTTATGTAACCTTTTTAAACCTATTAGCATAGACCGAATCTCATCGTGTGTATAGGCCTTTAGTTCAACAACAGCATGGGACCAGTTAGTGTGTTTTGACCACTGCACAGCACCTGGTGTTATATAGTAAGCACCACTATGGCATAGTATACAGCATTATGGGCCTGATATGAGTGTGACCAGCGGTGATGTGGAATGCAGTAGGAGGTGCTGTTTAGTAAGCACCACTTCTATATTCACCATGCAGTATATTGTGTGAATATAGAAGTGTTGGCTGTGTTATATATTAGAGTAATTATTGCAGCTCCCAGCTAAAATTGCAACAATGTAATTTAGTGACAAGTTGCAGAGATTAACCCTTTCTGTGGCTGCTGCACAACCTCTAATAATATCGCTGAATTCAATTAGGGAGATGTTCTCACCCCGCGAGCAAGCGCAGGTATATGCCACACTTATGGTAACATTGGATTTGCAGATATTTTCTTGCAGGGGTGTTTCTAAACAATTTGGCTTCAAATGCGTGCCCCCCGCCACCATTGGCATTAAAAATTGTGCCCCTCCCCCATATATATATATATAAAAAAAACTATATTTGCGTGAGCGCTCCGGACGGGATGGGGGGGCGTGACCTCGCAAAAATGGGTATGGTCTCCATAAAATGGGCGTAGCCTTGCAGGCAAAGACTACCTTACACCCCAGTTCTTGACCCTGCACCAACAGACCTCGGCCACCACAGGGAAAAAAGTACAGTAATTTCCACCATGTTAAGCCCCACACATTAATGCCCTTTGGAACATATTATGTCACTCACCACAATATCTGTGATACACTATGCCCTAGAGTAAAGCTTCTAATTACTTTTACAAAAACTGCTCAATGCCAAGAGTTTCACGTGCTGGGTGTCATGCTCATTGCCAGGGGTTTCACTCTCTGGATGTCATGCTCATTGCCAGGGGGAACGCAGTAGGAGGTGTTATATACTATAGTAAGCACCACTATGGCATAGTATATAGCATTATATATATTGTGAGCACTGGTGATGTTGAGTGCAGTAGAGCTGCTGCTGGGTAATTACAATTGACTACAACCACCAATATATTCTGCTGCACTATATATATGCAAAGCTAATTCTGCTGGGTAATTACAACTGACTACAACCACCAATATATTCTGCTGCACTATATCTATATTTGCAAAGCTAATTCTGCTGGGTAATTACAATTGACTACAACCACCAATATATTCTGCTGCACTATATCTATATATGCAAAGCTAATTCTGCTGAGTAATTACAATTGACTACAACCACCAATATATTCTGCTGCACTATATCTATATATGCAAAGCTAATTCTGCTGGGTAATGCAAATTGAAACATTATTGCATAGTATGTGATTTTGAAGTACTTTTTTAAAGTTTTGAATGATATAGACCCAGTTTAATCTTTGTGGAATGCCTGGTTGTTGTTTTTAAGGTAATTTATTGCCTGGCATTTGAGGGGGTGGGGTGTGGTTACAGATTTCAATTATTGATTTCACTTGTAATAGTCTTCTACTTAAGTCCAATGGTGTAGGCTGTGCATTTATTGATCTAAGCGTGCATTTTTATCAAAGCGTGATAAAATTGACACATAACAGCAGTGTTCAATCAGCATTAATTTATCTTCAGCTGATATCGATTGTGAATTGACGTTTCTTCTCTTCTTGTCACCTACAGGTAATTACAATTGACTACAACCACCAATATATTCTGCTGCACTATATCTATATATGCAAAGCTAATTCTGCTGGGTAATGCAAATTGAAACATTATTGCATAGTATGTGATTTTGAAGTACTTTTTTAAAGTTTTGAATGATATAGACCCAGTTTAATCTTTGTGGAATGCCTGGTTGTTGTTTTTAAGGTAATTTATTGCCTGGCATTTGAGGGGATGGGGTGTGGTTACAGATTTCAATTATTGGTTTCACTTGTAATAGTCTTCTACTTAAGTCCAATGGTGTAGGCTGTGCAAAGCCATTTGGCTGTGCATTTATTGATCTAAGCGTGCATTTTTATCAAAGCGTGATAAAATTGACACATAACAGCAGTGTTCAATCAGCGTTCAATCGAAGTGAAAAAGAAGGAAAACAGAAGCACACCAATCTAACAAAACAAAGAAAACTGAAGAACTAATAACAAATGTGAGTCACTTACTCCTCAGATCACTCACCTCCTGATTGTTGCATCTGATTACATAGCACAGAACTACCTTACTTGGACATTTCATAAACCATCCATTTCACCTACAAATGCCTGTATCTGTATTATTGTAATTTTGTTTTTTAAGCACAGCTGCACCAATGCAATTTTACCTGCATACACTTAAAACATCTAACATAATTACCATTGCTTCTTAAACCTCTCACAATCCTTTCATTTCTTACACTCCAAATACTTTTCTGCATCCACTTTATCTACGCTTTTGACTCATTTCATACTAAATCTACACCCCTTGAGCCTACACTGCTTTTCTCACCTGCATTTCTGCAATTCTTCTGCTCGGATTGCCTTACAGTCTCCTCTCCTACTTCCACTTTCCCTCAACCTATTTACCTACTTAACACTATGTCAATGTTTTCTTATACTCCCCACATCACTCAGTGTTTACCTAATAATGTATCTTTAGCCTTCCCCCCTAGTCTCCTCCACCTCCTCCTCTCTCCCCTCCTCTGTCTCCCCTCCATCCCTCTGTTTCCTTCCCCCACCTTTCCTGTTACCCCACTTTCATTCACCTCTGCCCCATGGTCCTGCTACCCCACAACTCAGCCCTGCTCCCTCTCTCCCTTCCCTGTCACCTCCCCACACCCCCATCCACATCACACTGACCTCCCTCCCTGCCCACCTCCTGCAGTTTCCCCTCCTAGCTCAGGCACCCGTACCATCACTACTCTCTCATCATCCCTGCCCTCAAACTTAATCCCACCTCATCGCTACAGCAACCCTGAAAATCTAATTCACATCTCTCCCACAAACTCATACCCCCTATCCTGTGCCCTCTGGAATGCCAGATCTGTTTATAACAAACTGGTCCCCACTCATGACCTTTTCATTTCCAACTCCCTACACCTACTAGCCATTACTGAAACTTGGATTACGCCCTCTGACACTACTTCTGCTGCTGCTCTCTCTGCTGGGGGCCTTACATTCACACACACACCCCGACCTGGGGGTCGCCATGGGGGTGGTGTTGGGGTCCTTTTACCTTCTAGTTACTCCTACCAACTCATACCACCAGAACCATCCCTTATATTCTCTACAGTTGAGGTCCACGCCATATGCCTCTTCCAACCAGTCCATCTTAGAGTAGCTGTCATTTACCGCCCCCCTGGCACTGCTTCCAAATTAATCGACAACTTTGCTTCCTGGCTTCCTCACTTCCTCTCTTCTGACATTCCCACCATTATCCTAGGCGATTTCAACATCCCTATTGACATCCCCACACAATCCCCTGCCTCTAAACTCCTTAACCTCACCTCTTCACTTGGTCTCTCCCAGTGGACCTCCTCACCCTCCCATGCGAATGGGAGCTCACTGGATCTGGTCTTCACTCACCGCTGTGATATTTCTGATTTTTCCAACTCCCCATTTCCCCTCTCTGACCACCACCTGCTCTCCTTCAACCTATCTCTCTCGACTTCCCCATCTCTACCTCCTAAGGCTACCATCACTAAGCGTAACATTGAAGCTATTGACACCACATTCCTTTCCTCCCTGTTTGACTCACTTCTCTCTCCTATTCTCTCTCTCTCATGCCCTGAACAAGCCACTTCCACATACAATGCTTCCCTTACTTCTGCTCTTGACTCTGTTGCTCCACCAACCACTATTCACCCTCACAAATTAACACCTCAACCCTGGCACACCAAATGCACCAGATATCTGCAAAAATGCTCACGTACGGCTGAGCGACACTGGAGGAAATCACGCTCTAAGGCAGACTTCCTCCATTTCAAACTTATGCTCTCATCCTTCAGTGCTGCCCTTTCTCTTGCTAAACAGTCATACTTCAAGAACCTCATCTCCTCCCAGTCTTCCAACCCCCGGCGCCTCTTTGCCACTCTCAACTCACTCCTCTGCCCACCTCCACCTCGTCTCCCTTCCTCACTCTCTGCTCTTGACTTTGCCACTTACTTCACATCCAAAATTGACTCCATACGTCAGGACATCACATCACACCAGACTATCAGTAACCAGCCTTCTCCCAACCCTTACCAACCCTCCCCATCCCTCGCACCAACTCTGTCATCTTTCTCCCATGCATCTGGAGAGGAAGTCATGGCCCTCATTCGTTCCTGTCCCCTCACCACCTCCCCACTTGACCCAATCCCCTCCAGCCTCCTTTGCCACCTCTCTTCTTCTGCTTTTTCCCATCTTTCCCACCTTCTCAATCTCTCCCTCTCATCAGGCACTGTCCCCTCTGCCTTCAAGCACGCTCTCATCTCTCCTATTCTTAAAAAACCTACCCTTGATCCAAACACTCTCTCCAACTACCGACCCATCTCTCTCCTCCCTTTTGCCTCCAAACTCCTTGAGCGTATTGTCTACAACCGCCTTACTTCCTTTCTTTCCTCACACTCACTGCTTGACCCATTCCAGTCTGGCTTCCGTCCTCTCCACTCCACTGAAACTGCCCTTACAAAAGTATGCAATGACCTCCATGCTGCTAAATCTAAGGGACACTACTCTCTACTTATTCTACTTGATCTCTCTGCTGCTTTTGACACTGTGGACCATCCTCTCCTACTGCAAATCCTTCACTCCATTGGTCTGCGTAACACAGCCCTCTCTTGGTTGTCGTCCTACCTTTCGGACCGTTCATTCTCTGTCTCCTCTCATGACTCCACCTCCCCCTCACTTCCACTAACTGTAGGGGTACCCCAAGGTTCTGTCCTTGGTCCTCTTCTCTTCTCTCTCTATACGTCCTCACTAAGTAAGCTCATTAGTTCTTTTGGTTTCCAATATCATCTCTATGCTGATGACACTCAAATCTATCTTTCCTCTCCAGACCTCTCCCCTACTCTCCTCACTCGTATCTCCAACTGTCTCTCTGCTATCTCTTCCTGGATGTCCCAGCTCTTTCTTAAACTTAACATGTCTAAGACCGAGCTGATCATCTTCCCTCCCTCCCGCATAACCTCACCTCCTACAATCTCATTATCTATTGATGGCACTACTATCTCCTCTACCCCCCAAGTGCGCTGTCTTGGAGTAATCCTTGACTCCTCCCTCTCCTTCAAACCACACATTCAGCACCTCTCACAAACCTGCCGTTTTCATCTAAAAAATATTTCCAGGATCAGACCCTTTCTGACCCAGGATGCTACTAAGACTCTTATCCACTCACTGGTCATCTCCAGACTGGACTGCTGTAATCTCTTCCTGACTGGCATTCCTGACAAATACCTCTCTCCACTCCAATCTATCCTCAATGCTGCTTCCCGGCTCATTTTCCTCACCAAACGCACTACGTCCACCTCTCCTCTCTTACTAGTCCTTCACTGGCTCCCCTTCCCTTTCAGAATCCATTTCAAGCTTCTCACACTTGCTTACAAAGCCCTCCAAGGTTCTCCAAGTACCAGCAAGCGGGGGAGGCTTGCTGGGCCTTGTAGTTCCACAACAAAAAAAACAATATTCTTTTTTTACACACATGGCTATCAGCCCGGCACCCACCACCCAGGGGTGCTGGGGACAGCCTCGGGCTTCACCTCTGGCCCTTGGGTGCCTCGAGGGGAGGAACCTCTTGATTTAAGGGGTCCCCACTCCTCCAGGGAACCCCGGCCAGGGGTGACTAGTTGGAGGGGTAATGCCAGGGCCGCAGGGACCTACATAAAAGTGTCCCCCGGCTGTGGCATTATCTCTCTGGCTAGTGGAGCCCGGTGCTGGTTTTAAAAATATGGGGGACCCCTACATCTTTTGTCCCACGTATTTTTGGAACCTGGACCGTTCTAAGAGCCCGGTGCTGGTTGTCTAAATACGGGGAACCCCTGTCCAATTTTTCCCCCAGTATTTAAATAACCAGGACCGGCTCAAAGAGCCCGAGGCTGGTTATACTAAGGAGGGGGGACCTCACGCATTTTTTTTTAACCCATTCAGACCCTTCTCCTTTAAGTTAATGGAAGCCCTGGACAACAAAATTGCATTCATGTCCTCCTCCCTCACCCTTCCCAGTCCCAAACACTCATTTTTTTTTTCTTTAAAAATGTATAATATATAACAAGAACAATGAGCAGGCAGGCAGCGGGCATTGGCGGCATCGGACTGAGATAGAAATTAGTGGTGGAGGGCTGGGTCAGTTGATTGTGGGAGAGTTTGTAAGCCATTGGCGGTGGCAGCGGGTATCGGCTCAGAGGCAGTAGCGGGCATTGGCTAAGGGTCATCGGCAGGATTCGGCGGAAATTATGGCTGTAGTGCCTCACTAGCCACTGACCTCACCGCACGCCACTGTGGGACAGATGTAACATGCAGAGAGAGGTAGATTTGGGAGGGGGAATGTCCTAGCATAACTGTTAATTGCAGTGTAATACTGTAATTCAGCTGTGCAGCATTTGTGGCTAAATGTCAACGAAGCCAGTATTTACCCTGCATGCAAAACAATAAATGTATTTGAACATACCTCCCAACTATACCAATTTTTGCAGGACAGTCACTTTTTTTGGGAATGTCCAGCTAACCCAAACAACCCCCCCCCCCCCCCTGTGGGGGCCGCAGTGTCCCATAGTCATGGGGAAGGGGGGGGGGGGTGGAAGGCTCCCTGTAGCTTGTTGCTCTGCAAATATGCACATTGTGGGTAATTCAGACCTGATCGCTAGGGTGTGTTTTTTGCATCCCTGTAATCAGGTAGTTGCCGCCTACAGCGGAAGGGAAAATTTGCTGTGCAGGTGTGTGATCACATGTGCACAAGAGCTGCACAGCTCAGCACTTACTCAGCCATTGAGGTGACGTCACAAATCCTCCCACAAAACGCCGGGTCCCTCCAGTGTTTTTCCGGACACTCCCTAGAAACATTCAGTTGCCACCCACACAAACACCCTCTTCTTGTCAATCTTCTTGTGATCTCCGGACCGTCGCACTTACGCATTGTGGCGCATACGCATGTGCAGTGCAGACCTGATTGCCCGCTGGGTGAAAATAAATTGAAGCGATCTGGTCTGAATAAGCCTCAATGTCTATTCACGGGAGACAGAGGGGCTGGGGCATGGCCAGCAGCTCACAGAGCACCTATAATGACAAAAATGGGAGACATGGCTCATGATTGCGATATACCTGCGAAGGTACGCCCTCTACTGATTGACAGGCAGAGGCATTCGCATTTTCTGCGGGGCACCCGGAGAAAATGTAGGCACACGCACAGGATGGACCCTGCGTATATGCCCCCATCCTCTTCATAGTTTTTGCGGTTGTAACGCGTATTACGATCCAAACTATGTCTTATATACACGAGCAGTGTGAAAATGGGGGTAATTCGATGGGGTAATTCCAAGTTGATCACAGCAGGAATTTTGTTTGCAGTTGGGCAAAACCATGTGTACTACAGGGGAGGCAGATATAACATGTGCAGAAAGAGTTAGATTTGGGTGAGTTATTTTGTTTCTGTGCAGGGTAAATACTGACTGCTTTATTTTTACACTGCAAATTAGATTGCAGATTGAACACACCACACCCAAATCTAACTCTCTCTGCACATGTTAAATCTGCCTTCCCTGCAGTGCACATAGGTGGTCATTCCGAGTTGTTCGCTCGGTAATTTTCTTCGCATCGCAGCGATTTTCCGCTTAATGCGCATGTGCAATGTTCGCACTGCGACTGCGCCAAGTAAATTTGCTATGCAGTTAGGAATATTACTCACGGTTTTTTCATCGTTCTGGTAAACGTAATGTGATTGACAGGAAGTGGGTGTTTCTGGGCGGAAACAGACCGTTTTAGGGGCGTGTGGGAAAAAATGCTACCGTTTCTGGGAAAAACGCGGTAATGGCTGGAGAAACGGAGGAGTGTCTGGGCGAACGCTGGGTGTGTTTGTGACGTCAAACCAGGAACGACAAGCACTGAACTGATCGCACTGGCAGAGTAAAGGGCCCTACACACTCGGCGATGCGCCGCCGAGGTGCCCGACGGCCGATACGGCCGACGAGCAACCCGGCGGCGGGGGGGCAGTGACGGGGAGAGTGAAGTTTCTTCACTCCCCCCGTCACCCGGCTGCATTGAAGTGCAGGCAAATATGGACGAGATCGTCCATATTGGCCTGCATGCACAGCCGACTGGAGACCAGCGATGAACGAGCGCGGGGACGCGCATCGTTCATCGCTTAAGTCTCCACACTGAAAGATATGAACGAGTTCTCGTTCATTTATGATCGAGATCGTTCATATCTTTCAGAATATCGCCAAGTGTGTAGGGCCTATAAGTCTCGAGCTACTCAGAAACTGCACAGAGATGTCTTATCGCAATATTGCAAATCTTTCGTTCGCAATTTTAAGATGCTAAGATTCACTCCCAGTAGGCGGCGGCTTAGCGTGTGCAATGCTGCTAAAAGCAGCTTGCGAGCGAACAACTCGGAATGAGGGCCATGGGGGGTAATTCTGAGTTGATCGCAGCAGGATTTTTGTTAGCAGTTGGGCAAAACCATGTGCACTGCATTTACGAACAGATGATTTTTTATATAAATTTTAAAATGTTAGTAAATGTGTGTTTTTTTTTCAACCTGGAAGCCCAACATCGATTAAGATCGATCTTAAATAGACCCCTGGGTTTTAAGGATAACCATGGTTGAGTCCAATGGTTAATTCACATTGACCGAAGTTCTAATTAAGTCACCTGTGCTCAAGCATGATATCCTTAAAATCTGGATTGCAATGACAGCATTTGGGAACTATGCCTAAGGGTTTAATTTTTACATTTATCCACTGACAATAAATCTACCTACAATATCCCTGTAACTGTTATGATTACAGTATTTCACTAAATAATTTAATTTGCTGAACCTTCTGTAAAAAGAAATATTAAGATGCTGTAATTCCCAGATGCAGCAAATTTGTTAGCTAGTGGGCAAAACCATGTGCACTGCATGGATGGGGGGGGGGGGGCAGATATAACATTTGCAGAGAGATTTAGGTGGGTTATATTGTTTGTGTGCAGGGTAAATACTGGCTGTTTTGTTTTTACACTGCAATTTAGATTTCAGTTTGAACACACCGCACCAAAATCTAACTCTCTCTGCACATATTATACACCCCCCCCCCCCCTGCAGTGTACATGGTTTTAGCTAATAAATTTGCTGCTGTGATCAGATCTGAGTTAAGCCCTATGTATTTGGCACTGGCAAAGGGTTAGAGGCCTTGCTGTAGAGCTCACACCTTTCTTATCATGCATTGTAATATTTCCTATGTCCTGATGTTGTGCTCTCTGCTCCATCCAAGTAAACAGCAATGTAGCGTGGCTATCAAAGAGCGTGAAGATTGCAGATTTCCTGGGATTAATGCTAAAGAATGCTATTATAGAGGCTGCTGCTTTAATTCAAGTGTCACTGGGGTTAAATGGTGTTTTTACCTTAAAAACACAGGTAGAGTATACAGTACAGTGGTAGAGTGGGAGCATGTAGTGCTATTGATTACAGATTTGATGGAGCTTAAACATGGATAAGGTCCATAGCTATAAGAGTTTATCTTGTGTATCCTTTATTCTTAGTCATGGTCAGATAAGATTAGAAAATACCATTTAAGTGGAAATTTCCTGTTAGCTGTTTTAGCTAAATTGTACCAGTTAAAAAAAAAAAAAAAAAAACTAAGCTGCTGTAATTCCTGGATGTTTCCTTACTGCATCAACAGGAAGTGACAAGAAACAATGTAATGTGGAACCGTACAGCAGAAGGGATTGCGGCTACCCCACAATAAGTGCAGCGGAATGTAAGAAGAGGAATTGTTGCTTTGACTGCAGCATTCCTGGGGTTAACTGGTGTTTCTTCAAGTCACAAGGTATGGAGCTGCTGTATAGTTACTCGCAAGTCAGTAGTTGTATGATGCTCACACCTGTTAAGCTGGATACACACACAATGCCCTACACAGGGGGTGAAATGAGCGCCCCCCCACCACCCGTACGCTCAGTACACATCACGCTGTGCTGAGCGGGGGGAGAGATGTGTGCTGAGCAGTTCGCTCAGCACACATCTCCCCAAAATCGGGCCGTGAATACGGACCTTTAAACTGGATCCACACTTAGATTATCTGTCCAATTTTTTTTTTCTAGTTGAAACAAAATTATGCTAATATGTGGCAGCAAATGACAATTGACCATTTGCTCACAAACACTGGAAAACATCCAAAAATGGTCATTTAGATAAATTGGTTAAATCCATTTCATTTAGCTAATTTATCCAAACTACCTTTATTGTATCTTTGTGGGTGAATGATGTGTGGGTCAGTGTTGAGGGTGGTGGAGGAGATGGGTAATAGGCACAGCAGGGTGTGGACAGTCAAATAGTGTGCTTAGAGGTTCAGAGTCATTGTATGAGACTCTGGCAACAGTGACTTGATGAGTCTGGTGTCCATAGGGTGGGACGCACTAACCTTTTTATGCTATTGAAATAGTTCTCCTCCTGACCGACGCAGTTCCTTGCTCCGAGGTTGGTGTATTGTCCTGTTGCAGCGCCTCTCCACTGTGGTCACAGTGAGCTGTGTGGTGTTGCTGGCGCATGCCAATCTCCCCCCAACCTCCCTCTGGCATTTCAGACCTACGTACGCATGATGGGATCTTGTATGATATGCGCGTGTGCTGTAGAGATGAAAGTGGCGGTGAGGAGGCAGATCGTGAGATGGGGAAACTTTGTGGACTGTTAGCGAAGGGGAGCACTGGGCAATCTGAGTTGCAAAGAGGGCAGCAGAAGAGGTTATTGCATGTGCACTGGTGACAGGTCCATCCTTGGTGGCTAGCCTCAGTGGTAAAGGGGTACATGAGCTAGTGTCCCTTGGTCAGCCATGTACCATGGCCACCTCCCTACCTCCTATATATTCTCCCTAATCTGTCACTTTGTTACGGTCTGCTGCTGGCACTGGTGTATCGTCCTGCAGATGCCGTCTCCGCCCATTGATGTGACTTCCCCCAGAGTTAGCCACACAGAGTGACAGATCTGGGAAAATATATAGGAGATCATTACTTTCACTTGCAGCCTACCTTATTTTTTGCAGCCTAGCATGCTCCTGACCCCTTCTCTCACTAATACTTTTACAACATTCATGAACTCATCTTAAGGTTTCTTTATTATTCAGTCACACTGTCTTGGATCCAAACCATTTCCTGTGGCATTGCAGTCAAACAATTGAGCTATTTACCCTTGCATAGAAAGGTATAATCTAAGCTAGAGAATTCTATTTGGAGCTACCTTGTACTTTGTGAAGAAATAATCAGCATTGTGGCTGAGCAGATATATGGAGTGTGTGGCTGCACACTGCATTGATCTGCTGAGTTGCAATGCTAATAATATTTTTTTGCAAAGTACCAATAGCTTCATATAATGTTCACAATTTTTATGCAGGATCAAGTAGCTCAATGGGTAGGGTGTTTGATTAGAATTCAACAGGTTATAGGTTTGAATCCTGGGTATGGTAGTTTGAGGTGTTATTTAATAAAGTGTGTTTATATATTAGTCACACATGGCTTACTTGTACAAATGGCATGTCACCAGTTAGTGCTGACTGCTGATATGCCATTTGCACAAGCAAGCCATGTGTGACTGTATATGCATTTAAGGAGGGCCCCCCGGCAATACCACAAACCATTGAGTGTCAAGTATACTAGATATATCTTCATATCTCATGTGCTTTCTCTGAGACCAATCTTGTTATGCCCCTTCCCCACGAGGCATGCGCCTTTTGTCCATATTGCAAAAATAGTGGGGGGGGGGGGGGCATATAATTCTCTGTCACAGGGCACTAAAAAGTCTAGTTATGGCTCTGGTATGCATTATGTAATCTGGCAGACCATCTCTCCAACACTGGCTGATTGGAATAGAAATCCGGTTATTTATGTGAGCAAATGACCATCAACGATTTACTCTCAAACACTAGAAAATGGACAAAAATGGTCCCCTAAACAAATTGGTTAAATTTTGGGTTTAACCAATTTGTGTAATGACCATTTTTGACCACTTTTCTAGTGTTTGGGAGCAAATGGTTAATCGACATTTGCTCCTATACATTACCAGATTTTTATTCCATCCATCCAGACTGGATAGATAGCCTGACAGATAATTGTGTAGTGTACGCCCAGGATAACTGTCAGTTATGCTTTATTTTATGATGGAACACAAATAGGTGGGCAGATCCAGGGCAAGCACTGCCCACTCATGCATAGTTGTCAACTGATGTGAAGTTCCAGGGGGCAATCTCAGTTATAAATAATAGTATCTGGAAATTGTCCCTAGTTTAATAAAAAAAAAAAAAAATTGATCAACTCCATTTATTTAGTATGATATCCCAGGTGATAGGATGCCGGCAGTCAGAATAACATGCTTTATTAAATAACACATCTCAAACTACAATACCCAGGATTCAAACCTATAACCTGTTGAATTCTAATCAAACACCCTACCCATTGAGCTATTTGATCCTGCATAAAAATTGTGAACATTATATGAAGCTATTGGTACTTTGAAAAAAAAAAGTATCAGCATTGCAACGCAGCAGATCCATGCAGTTTGCAGCCACACACTACATGTATCTGCTCAGCCACAATGCTGATTATTTCTTCACAAAGTACAAGGTGAGCTCCAAATAGAATTCTCTATCTTAGAATTATACCTTTCTATGCCAAACCTAGAAGTCGGGCCCCCCACCCTGGGATCCCCCAGAGGGAGGCCCGCCCCGTCATGCGGCAGGCTTGTCCGTTTTGGAAGCAGGCTGACGGGCAGCACAGGCTTGCTTCAGTCTGGGCTTGGCAGGTCTGGAAGCATGAGCTTGCTTTGGGTATGCCTGACCATGGGTACGCTTTACCTGGAGGATGAAAGGGCCAAGGAAAAGTACTTTTAGCCTTCTGCGTGGTAGGAGTCATACTAGGTAGGCAAGTTGTTTTAGCAGTAGCCAGATCAGCTACAATCTTATTGAGGTCTTCTCCAAAGAGAGTGTCTCCCTTGAAAGGAAGCACCTCCAGGGTTTTCTTGGAATCCATATCCACCGACCAGGATCTCAACCAGCTGTATAAAGTATTACCTTGGAACTGGCTCTCCACTCCCCATTATCTGGTTATCATGACTTCCTCCGCCAGTTTCCAGACTCGCTTGCTGAAGCTCGGCCACTTCTTCCTAGCAGCAGGCTCCTGGATCACTGGGCAGCAGAGGTGCTTGGGAGCCGGATGGGGGAGGAGCAATAAGGCAGGCAGCCTTTGGCACCCACACACACCCACACACACCAAAAAAGAACATATCCCAGTTTAACATAACGCTATGTGGTGCAAGGTATGGAGCTGGTCACTTGTATCAGACCTCTGACATTTGCCTTTTCACCCATATTGCATACTTTTTCTTGCAGGTTGTGTCTTAATTCAAGAAGTGTTCTAAGTACTTCAGCTTAGTATCTTTACTGACCCCTCTTTACCCCACACTACATAACTGACCCCTCTATACCCTACACTACATCACTGACCTTTCTATAACCATCACTGCATTACTGACCCCTCTTTACAGTACACTGACCTCTATATACCTGCTAGTACATCCCTGACGCCTCTATTCCCTACGCCACATCCCTGACGCCTCTATTCCCTACGCCACATCCCTGACGCCTCTATTCCCTACGCCACATCCCTGACGCCTCTATTCCCTACGCCACATCCCTGACGCCTCTATTCCCTACGCCACATCCCTGACGCCTCTATTCCCTACGCCACATCCCTGACGCCTCTATTCCCTACGCCACATCCCTGACGCCTCTATTCCCTACGCCACATCCCTGACGCCTCTATTCCCTACGCCACATCCCTGACGCCTCTATTCCCTACGCCACATCCCTGACGCCTCTATTCCCTACGCCACATCCCTGACGCCTCTATTCCCTACGCCACATCCCTGACGCCTCTATTCCCTACGCCACATCCCTGACGCCTCTATTCCCTACGCCACATCCCTGACGCCTCTATTCCCTACGCCACATCCCTGACGCCTCTATTCCCTACGCTACATCCCTGACGCCTCTATACAGTACAATGCATTACTGATCCCTCTAGACCATACATCCTCATTACATCAGAGAGTTAGTGAAACACTGGAAAAAATAAGGGTATAAGTGGACTACAGAAACTGATGCTCTAAACAAAGGAGAGAGAGAGTAAAGCACAAGGGAAAGTGGGCAATTGGAACACCATAGAGAGAGGAGAGATAGAAATGCCTGAAAAAGTAAAGGGGGTTGGGTATGGCATCCGGCGCTCGGGATTCCAGAGGTCACATGATCCCCAATCCTAATACTAACCCTCTGGGGGGGTGGCGGATAGGGCTAACCCTCAGGGGGTGGCAGCTAGGGCTACCCCCCCCTCCCCTCCTAGTGCCTTCCCTTACACCACCTCCCCTGGTCCGACTCCTAACCCTCCCTCCAATACTCACCTTCGGGATGTTGGCTGTCTGTGTGCCGGCACCAGTCTCCCAAGTGGTGTCAGGATTCCAACATCGGTCAAATGACCGCCGGTATACCGTCTGCCAGGATGGTAAATGTATCCTGAGGACAGGTAGTGAGTGTGGAGGGATAGGTGGTTCAGTAAAATGTAACGGCTCAAACTGCGATCATTCACTGATAAATTGATTTATAGCTCTCCCTTTTTAACCATTGCAATTATAAAAGCAATGTTTTTTTTTAAACTTTTAAATAAAGCTTGTTAGCATCCCCAGCACACTGTATATGCTGGGAGATGTAGTTCTCAATATGAAAACATTTAATTACTGTATGAACTCTAATCCCCCAACTGAAACCTGGATGGTGCTCCTGGCAAGTGACATCCTGGCCAAGGGGTAGATACGCCCCAGAGGGTCAGGGCCAGCAACAGAAATCTTGGGCCCCAGTACACTGATATCTCTGGGGCCCCCTTAAGCCCCCCTTAACTTGGCAGAGGGATCTTTAAAAAAAAAATGGAGCCTTTGACTCGGACCGTCAGTGAGGCCGGCAGGTGGTTTTCATACTGGGCTATCCAGCTCTTCGGTGGCGGTGGCAGGGACATTCAGAAAAGGGCCAGCACAGCAACATGCATAATAATGGCAATACAGTATGGACCACAGGGACTGGACAAAGTGATGGGGTAAAAGGAGGGGGGAGGGTTTAGTTGGCCTGTTGACACTGCAGCATACTTACGACTGCAAGGGATATAGGACTCTTGAGTTCACGGGCCAATTTCATGGCAGTCTCGGATAGGAGGGCATTGTGGATTCACCAAGGGAATGCTGATGCTGACTCCAAGAAGAAAGGGAGTCTCTTCCCTATGAAGGTGAAGCCTTGTTTGGCGACGGCCTAGTTAATTTGATCTCGGCAGCTCCCGCAGGTAAGTCAACCTTCTTGCCCTATGTTCCCTCTCAACGGATGAAGATGCATCATTATCTACCGCAGTCATTTTGGCCCAATAGATATGCAAGAAGTTAAGATTCCCCTTTCTTTGCAGGTAGAGGAAGGAGAAGGAAGAGGTCTGTAGCCTCTTCAAGATCGCAGGAGCAGAGATTGTCCTCTGCTTCTGCCAAATCCACTGCATGACGCTGGGGCTTTCTTGCAGGAGCCCACACCAGTGGGGGCACGTCTAAAACTCTTCAGTCAGTTCTGGATTCATTCGGACCTGGACTCGTGGGTTTTACAAATAGTGTCCCAAGGGTACAAACTGGGTTTTCAAGACGTTCCCCCTCACCGATTGTTCAAATTGGCCTTAGTCAGCAGGGAGAAGGTTTTTATTCAAGCCTCTTCGTGGTCCCGAAGCCGGACGGCTCAGTCAGACCAATCTAAAATCTGAAATCCCTCAATTTCTTCCTAAAGAAATTCAATTTCAAGATGGAATCTCTCAGGGTAGTGATCTCCAGTCCGGAGGAAAGAGATTTCATGGTTTTGGTAGACATAAAGGATGCCTACTTACATGTTCCCATTTAGCCACTGCATCAAGCTACCTAAGGTTTGCAATTCAGGATTGTCATTACCAATTTCAGACATTGCCGTTTGGTCTGTCCACGGCTCCGAGGATTTTTACCAGGGTGATGGCGGAAATGATGGTTCTCCTTCGCAAGCAAGGAGTCACAATTATCCCGTACTTGGATGATCTCCTGATAAAGGCGAGATCCAGGGACCAGTTGGTGCAAAACATTGCACTCTCCCTGACAGTTCTTCAACAACATGGTTGGCTCCTACACTTGCCAAAATCGCAGTTGGTCCCAATGACGCGGTAGTTGTTTTTGGGAGTCATGCTGGACACAGAAGAGGTTTTCTTCCAGGGGAAAGGCTATGGAGATCCAGAGTCTGGTCAAACAAATTCTGAAACCAGCAAGAGTGTTAATCCATCAATGCATTCGGTTGCTGGGGAAGATGGTTGTGGCCTACGAGGCCATTCAGTTTGGCAGGTTCCATGCCAGAGTGTTCCAGTGGGACCTGTTGGACAAGTGGTCCGGATCCCACCTACACATGCACCGGAGGATAATCCTGTCTTCCAAGACCAGAATCTCACTCCATTGGTGGCTGCACAGTTCTCACCTCCTAGAGGGGCGATGGTTCGGGATCCAGCACTGGATCCTAGGGACCACAGATGCAACCCTCCGAGGCTGGGGAGCAGTCACACAGGGGGAAAACGTCCAAGGAAGATGGTCAAGTCAGGAAAGTTGTCTCCACATAAATGTTCTGGAGTTAAGGGCCATTTAATAACTGCAGACACAGTACACACTGGGACGGGTGCCCAGCATCCTCTACAGACTAGGAGAAAAGGATTTACCGGTAGGTATTAAAATCCTAGTTTCTCTAACGTCCTAGAGGATGCTGGGGACTCCGTAAGGACCATGGGGATAGACGGGCTCCGCAGAGTTCATGATCTTCACTGAGGTAACGCACAGCACTGCAGCTGTGCGCCATTGCTCCCATACACCTCACATACTCCGGTCACTGTAAGGGTGCAGGGCGCAGGGGGGGCACCCTGGGCAGCAATATAAACCTCTTTTTGGCAAAAATATAACATATATATACAGCTGGGCACTGTATATATGTATGAGCCCCCGCCAATTTTACAGTTTAAGCGGGACAGAAGCCCGCCGCCGAGGGGGCAGGGCTTCTCCCTCAGCACTCACCAGCGCCATTTTTTCTCCACAGCACCGCTGAGAGGAAGCTCCCCGGACTCTCCCCTGCTTATACCACGGTAGAGAAGATGGTTGAAAAGAGGGGGGGGGGGCACAAAATTCGGCACAAATTACATACAGCAGCGCTACTGGACAAACATTAAGATACTGTGTTATTCCTGGGTTATATAGCGCTGGGGTGTGTGCTGGCATACTCTCTCTCTGTCTCTCCAAAGGGCCTTGTGGGGAAACTGTCTCCAGAAAAAGCATTCCCTGTGTGTGTGGTGTGTCGGTACACGTGTGTCGACATGTCTGAGGAAGAAGGCTATATTAGAGAGGATTGGGAGCAAATGAATGTGGTGTCCTCGCTGACACCTGATTGGATGGATATGTGGAATGCTTTAAATGCTAGTGTAAACTCATTGTACAAAAGATTAGACAAGGCTGAAGCTTTGGGACAGTCATGGTCTCAACCCATGCCTGATCCTATGTTGCAGGGACTGTCAGGGTCTCATAAGCGCCCACTATCCCAGATTGTTGACACAGATACCGACATGGATTCTGACTCCAGTGTCGATTACGATGATGCAAAGTTACAGCCAAAATTGGCAAAATCCATTCGATATATGATTATGGCAATAAAAGATGTTTTGCACATCACAGAGGAACCCCCTGTCCCTGACAAGAGGGTACATATGTACAAGGGAAAGAAGCCTGAGGTAACCTTTGAGGGGGTCACACGAGCTGAACGAGTTATGTGAAAAAGCTTGGGAATCTCCAGATAAAAGACTGCAGATTTCCAAAAGGATTCTTATGGCGTATCCTTTTCCATCAACGGATAGGTTACGATGGAAATCCTCCCCTAGGATGGACAAAGCATTAACACGCACAGCTACAGTTGAAAAACCAAATTTTTACCTTATGTTCCCTCACAGCATAAGAAAGCTCCGCATTATCAAATGCAGTCCTTTCGGTCACAAAGAAACAAGAAAGTGCGAGGTGCGTCCTTTCTTGCCAGAGGTAGGGGCAGAGGAATAAAGCTGCACAACACAGCTAGTTCCCAGGAACAGAAGTCCTCCCCGGCCTCTACAAAATCTACCTCATGACGCTGGGGCTCCACTGGCAGAGTCCGGCCCATGTGATGTCATGCAGCTGCTCTGACCACACCTCCTGTTTCTCCGTTGCCGACCCCATTTTGAAACCGTGCCCCCGCACCGCTCCATCTCCGACTTGGAAATGGAGTGTTGTTGACCCCCCTCCCCCCCCCCCCCCCCCCCTTCACCGATTCACAGGCAGAGGCGATCGTATTATCTGCGGGGTGCCGCAGAAAATGCAGGCGGATGCGTATGCTCTTAGCAGTTTTTGCAGTTGGATTGCGATCCAACCTGAATCAGGCCCCATTACCTATCACAATGCACTGTGGGTAGTACAAAATGGGGTTAATATAGGAGAAAAAACCCCAGAGCTGTGCTCCTTAACTGTCCCTGGTGGCTAGTGGAGCGGCTGCCCAGTAATCAGTGTCCATGCCAGTGCGCACACGGCCCGCCCCCATCAGCGGCCTCGTGATCCCGGAGGGTGGTGTGTGTGTGACTGACCTTAGGAAGAAACCGGAGCCTCCGCTGCAGTGACCCAGCAACCGGGGCACGGGAGTATACTGCGCCACTGGGAGTGATGGAGCTGCAGTAAAGAAGTCTATTAGACCTAGCCTGCTGCAGCCCTTGTAGATTCTTATGAAAAAAGTTCTTCTTTTCTTGCCAAAATTAATAGCTTAGAATAGGCTGCCTGAGGCAGCCCCCTGTTAAGTGGCCTGCTACTAAAGGCACCAACTACAAACTGAGCTCCCTGTTCATGGAAGCGAGGTTATAGAGGAGGGGGCGCTGAGCATCTTGGGAACAGTCAAAAGCTTTGAGCCTGTTGGTGCCTCAGATCAAGATCCTACTCTACACCCCAATGTGAATCCTTGTGGAGTCCACTGTACCCCACAGAAGAAATTAATGTGTCACACCCATTGGCAGCAACATTAGAATAGCTGCTGATGGGCACAATTGAGAAAGGAAGGGGGGAAAACATTTGAATCCAGCACATATATGTAATTTGAATATGTAATTTGTACCTTCCTACTTTAAAATGTAATGGATGAACCTCACCCTTTGAGAACTATCTTCATGATCAAAAGATCTCATATGCAAGATAAGTATGTGTTGGGATAGGGCTGTGGAGGGCGGCTGCTCGGGCACACCCCTGTCAAGTTAAGGAGATTCAACTGAGGCAGCACAAGGGAACTCTCATCTGGGGACAACAACTGCAGGGAGAACACATTTTCAGACGAATGTGGGAGGGCAGAAGGCTGCCTAATACTGAAGCACCCCCAAACAACAAACCAAATGCAACAACTAGTGCAAGCATTCCTGGGGGAAGGCCTGCAGCAGATGGATTTGCATATGGTGATGTCATCCAAGCAGTGGACATAGTTGGCTGCAACCCTCGTCTGCATATGAAAAGAGAAAGGGGTCACGCAGGGCATGGCGGCCTTTGTGGGGTTGCGCTTGGATGACACCTAAATCGCTTTATACACCCCCACCCCCCATCAGTGTGGGCTCATGTTGGCCATGCCCCAGCCCCTGAAGCATTCAAGCTGATTTCTTGCAGCAGCTGGACCCAGTAACAGCTCCAGAGTTGCTCTACAAGACAAGTAAAAGGGTGTGAGCCCTGCAGCACCACCTGTAGTTTGCATACACACATATATAGGACAGCATCTCTTATATGCCCCAGGGTCAATAAAATAGTATCCTTATCTATGGTATCCATCCCCTCAGATAAGGTAACCGTCCATGCCGCTACAGCACTACACACCCAGGCCGACGCAATTGCCGGTCTGAGTAAGGTACCTGAATGTGTATAAATGGACTTCAGGGTAATCTCCTGTTTGCGGTCAGCAGACTCTTTGAGGGTAGCCGTATACTGGGACGGGAGGGCTACCTTCTTGGATAAGCGTGTTAATGCTTTGTCCACCTTAGGGGAGGATTCCCCTCGTAACCTATCCATTGATGGGAAAGGATACGCCATAAGAATCCTTTTGGAAATCTGCAGTCTTTTATCTGGAGATTCCCAAGCTTTTTCACATAACTCGTTCAGCTCGTGTGACCCCCTCAAAGGTTACCTCAGGCTTTTTTCCCTTGTACATATGTACCCTCTTGTCAGGGACAGGGGGTTCCTCTCTGATGTGCAAAACATCTTTTATTGCCATAATCCTATATCGATTGGATTTTGCCAATTTTGGCTGTAACTTTGCATCATCGTAATCGACACTGGAGTCAGAATCCGTGTCAGTATCTGTGTCAACAATCTGGGATAGTGGGCACTTATGAGACCCTGACAGTCCCTGCGACATAGGATCAGGCATGGGTTGAGACCCTGACTGTCCCAAAGCTTCAGCCTTGTCTAATCTTTTGTGCAATGAGTTTACACTAGCATTTAAAACATTCCACATATCCATCCAATCAGGTGTCGGCGGAGACACCACATTCATTTGCTCCCGCTCCTCTCTAATATAGCCTTCTTCCTCAGACATGTCGACACACGTGTACCGACACACCACAAACACAGGGAATGCTTTTTCTGAAGACCGTTTCCCCACAAGGCCCATTGGAGAGACAGAGAGAGAGAGTATGCCAGCACACACCCCAGCGCTATATAACCCAGGAATAACACAGTAACTTAATGTTTGTCCAGTAGCGCTGCTGTATGTCATTTGCACCGAATTATGTGCCCCCCCTCTCTTTTAAACCCTCTTGTCTACCATGGTATAAGCAGGGGAGAGTCCGGGCAGCTTCCTCTCAGCGGTGCTGTGGAGAAAAAATGGCGCTGGTGAGTGCTGAGGGAGAAGCCCCGCCCCCTCGGCGGCGGGCTTCTGTCCCGCTTAAACTGTAAAATTGGCAGAGGCTCATACATATACAGTGCCCAGCTTCACTGAAGTAACGCACAGCACTGCAGCTGTGCGCCATTGCTCCCATACACCTCACATACTCTGGTCACTGTAAGGGTGCAGGGCGCCCTGGGCAGCAATATAAACCTCTTTTTGCCAAAAATATAACATATATACAGCTGAGCACTGTATATATGTATGAGCCCCCGCCAATTTTACAGTTTAAGCGGGACAGAAGCCCGCCGCCGAGGGTGCGGGGCTTCTCCCTCAGCACTCACCAGCGCCATTTTTTCTTCACAGCACCGCTGAGAGGAAGCTCCCCGGACTCTCCCCTGCTTATACCATAGTAGACAAGAGAGTTGAAAAGAGGGGGGGGGGCACATAATTCGGCGCAAATTACATACAGCAGTACTACTGGGCAAACATTAAGTTACTGTGTATTCCTGGGTTATATAGCGCTGGGGTGTGTGCTGGCATACTCTCTCTCTGTCTCTCCAAAGGGCCTTGTGGGGAAACTGTCTTCACACATTCCCTGTGTTTGTGGTGTGTCGGTACACGTGTGTCGACATGTCTGACATGTCTGAGGAAGAAGGCTATATTAGAGAGGAGCAGGAGCAAATGAATGTGGTGTCTCCACCGACAGCTGATTGGATGGATATGTGGAATGTTTTAAATGCTAGTGTAAACTCATTGCACAAAAGATTGGACAAGGCTGAAGCTTTGGGACAGTCAGGGTCTCAACCCATGCCTGATCCTATGTTGCAGGGACTGTCAGGGTCTCATAAGCGCCCACTATCCCAGATTGTTGACACAGATACCGACATGGATTCTGACTCCAGTGTCGATTACGATGATGCAAAGTTACAGCCAAAATTGGCAAAATCCATTCGATATATGATTATGGCAATAAAAGATGTTTTGCACATCACAGAGGAACCCCCTGTCCCTGACAAGAGGGTACATATGTACAAGGGAAAGAAGCCTGAGGTAACCTTTCTCCCCTCACACGAGCTGAACGAGTTATGTGAAAAAGCTTGGAAATCTCCAGATAAAAGACTGCAGATTTCCAAAAGGATTCTTATGGCGTATCCTTTCCCATCAACGGATAGGTTACGATGGGAATCCTCCCCTTGGGTGGACAAAGCATTAACACGCTTATCCAAGAAGGTAGCCCTCCCGTCCCAGTATACGGCTACCCTCAAAGAGTCTGCTGACCGCAAACAGGAGATTACCCTGAAGTCCATTTATACACATTCAGGTACCTTACTCAGACCGGCAATTGCGTCGGCCTGGGTGTGTAGTGCTGTAGCGGCATGGACGGTTACCTTATCTGAGGGGATGGATACCATAGATAAGGATACTATTTTATTGACCCTGGGGCATATAAGAGATGCTGTCCTATATATGTGTGTATGCAAACTACAGGTGGTGCTGCAGGGCTCACACCCTTTTACTTGTCTTGTAGAGCAACTCTGGAGCTGTTACTGGGTCCAGCTGCTGCAAGAAATCAGCTTGAATGCTTCAGGGGCTGGGGCATGGCCAACATGAGCCCACACTGATGGGGGGTGGGGGTGTATAAAGCGATTTAGGTGTCATCCAAGCGCAACCCCACAAAGGCCGCCATGCCCTGCGTGACCCTTTTCTCTTTTCATATGCAGACGAGGGTTGCAGCCAACTATGCCCACTGCTTGGATGACATCACCATATGCAAATCCATCTGCTGCAGGCCTTCCCCCAGGAATGCTTGCACTAGTTGTTGCATTTGGTTTGTTGTTTGGGGGTGCTTCAGTATTAGGCAGCCTTCTGCCCTCCCACATTCGTCTGAAAATGTGTTCTCCCTGCAGTTGTTGTCCCCAGATGAGAGTTCCCTTGTGCTGCCTCAGTTGAATCTCCTTAACTTGACAGGGGTGTGCCCGAGCAGCCGCCCTCCACAGCCCTATCCCAACACATACTTATGTTGCATATGAGATCTCTTGATCATGAAGATAGTTCTCACAGGGTGAGGTTCATCCATTACATTTTAAAGTAGGAAGGTACAAATTACATATATGTGCTGGATTCAAATGTTTTCCCCCCTTCCTTTCTCAATTGTGCCCATCAGCAGCTATTCTAATGTTGCTGCCAATGGGTGTGACACATTCATTTCTTCTGTGGGGTACACTGGACTCCACAAGGATTCACATTGGGGTGTAGAGTAGGATCTTGATCTGAGGCACCAACAGGCTCAAAGCTTTTGACTGTTCCCAAGATGCTCAGCGCCCCCTCCTCTATAACCTCGCTTCCATGAACAGGGAGCTCAGTTTGTAGTTGGTGCCTTCAGTAGCAGGCCACTTAGGTAGCCTATTCTTAGCTATTAATTTTGGCAAGAAAAGAAGAACTTTTTTTATAAGAATCTACAAGGGCTGCAGCAGGCTAGGTCTAATAGACTTCTTTACTGCAGCTCCATCACTCCCAGAGGCGCAGTATAATCCCGTGCCCCGGTTGCTGGGTCACTGCAGCGGAGGCTCCGGTTTCTTCCTAAGGTCAGTCACACACACACCACCCTCCGGGATCACGAGGCCGCTGATGGGGGCGGGCCGTGTGCGCACTGGCGTGGACACTGATTACTGGGCAGCCGCTCCACTAGCCACCAGGGACAGTTAAGGAGCACAGCTCTGGGGTTTTTTCTCCTATATTAACCCCATTTTGTACTACCCGCAGTGCATTGTGATAGGTAATGGGGCCTGATTCAGGTTGGATCGCAATCCAACTGCAAAAACTGCTAAGAGCATACGCATCCGCCTGCATTTTCTGCGGTACCCCGCAGATAATGCGATCGCCTGCCTGTGAATCGGTGAAGGGGGGAGGGGGGTCAACAACATTCCATTTCCAAGTCGGAGATGGAGCGGTGCGGGGGCACGGTTTCAAAATGGGGTCGGCAACGGAGAAACAGGAGGTGTGGTCAGAGCAGCTGCATGACATCACATGGGCCGGACTCTGCCAGTGGAGCCCCAGCGTCATGAGGTAGATTTTGTAGAGGCCGGGGAGGACTTCTGTTCCTGGGAACTAGCTGTGTTGTGCAGCTTTATTCCTCTGCCCCTACCTCTGGCAAGAAAGGACGCACCTCGCACTTTCTGGTTTCTTTGTGACCGAAAGGACTGCATTTGATAATGCGGAGCTTTCTTATGCTGTGAGGGAACATAAGGTAAAAATTTGATTTTCCAACTGTAGCTGTGCGTGTTAATGCTTTGTCCATCCTAGGGGAGGATTTCCATCGTAACCTATCCGTTGATGGAAAAGGATACGCCATAAGAATCCTTTTGGAAATCTGCAGTCTTTTATCTGGAGATTCCCAAGCTTTTTCACATAACTCGTTCAGCTCGTGTGACCCCCTCAAAGGTTACCTCAGGCTTCTTTCCCTTGTACATATGTACCCTCTTGTCAGGGACAGGGGGTTCCTCTGTGATGTGCAAAACATCTTTTATTGCCATAATCATATATCGAATGGATTTTGCCAATTTTGGCTGTAACTTTGCATCATCGTAATCGACACTGGAGTCAGAATCCATGTCGGTATCTGTGTCAACAATCTGGGATAGTGGGCGCTTATGAGACCCTGACAGTCCCTGCAACATAGGATCAGGCATGGGTTGAGACCCTGACTGTCCCAAAGCTTCAGCCTTGTCTAATCTTTTGTACAATGAGTTTACACTAGCATTTAAAGCATTCCACATATCCATCCAATCAGGTGTCAGCGAGGACACCACATTCATTTGCTCCCGCTCCTCTCTAATATAGCCTTCTTCCTCAGACATGTCGACACACGTGTACCGACACCACACACACAGGGAATGCTTTTTCTGAAGACAGTTTCCCCACAAGGCCCTTTGGAGAGACAGAGAGAGAGTATGCCAGCACACACCCCAGCGCTATATAACCCAGGAATAACACAGTAACTTAATGTTTGTCCAGTAGCGCTGCTGTATGTAATTTGCGACAAATTTTGTGCCCCCCCCCCCCTCTTTTCAACCATCTTCTCTACCGTGGTATAAGCAGGGGAGAGTCCGGGGAGCTTCCTCTCAGCGGTGCTGTGGAGAAAAAATGGCGCTGGTGAGTGCTGAGGGAGAAGCCCCGCCCCCTCGGCGGCGGGCTTCTGTCCCGCTTAAACTGTAAAATTGGCGGGGGCTCATACATATATACAGTGCCCAGCTGTATATATGTTATATTTTTGCCAATAAGAGGTTTATATTGCAGCCCAGGGTGCCCCCCCTGCGCCCTGCACCCTTACAGTGACCGGAGTATGTGAGGTGTATGGGAGCAATGGCGCACAGCTGCAGTGCTGTGCGTTACCTCAGTGAAGATCATGAACTCTGCGGAGCCCGTCTATCCCCATGGTCCTTACGGAGTCCCCAGCATCCTCTAGGACGTTAGAGAAACTAGGATTTTAATACCTACCGGTAAATCCTTTTCTCTTAGTCTGTAGAGGATGCTGGGCACCCGTCCCAGTGTGTACTGTGTCTGCAGTTATTAAATGGCCCTTAACTCCAGAACATTTATGTGGAGACAACTTTCCTGACTTGACCATCTTCCTTGGACGTTTTCCCCCTGTGTGACTGCTCCCCAGCCTCGGAGGGTTGCATCTGTGGTCCCTAGGATCCAGTGCTGGATCCCGAACCATCGCCCCTCTAGGAGGTGAGAACTGTGCAGCCACCAATGGAGTGAGATTCTGGTCTTGGAAGACAGGATTATCCTCCGGTGCATGTGTAGGTGGGATCCGGACCACTTGTCCAACAGGTCCCACTGGAACACTCTGGCATGGAACCTGCCAAACTGAATGGCCTCGTAGGCCACAACCATCTTCCCCAGCAACCGAATGCATTGATGGATTAACACTCTTGCTGGTTTCAGAATTTGTTTGACCAGACTCTGGATCTCCATAGCCTTTCCCCTGGAAGAAAACCTCTTCTGTGTCCAGTATGACTCCCAAAAACAACTACCGCGTCATTGGGACCAACTGCGATTTTGGCAAGTGTAGGAGCCAACCATGTTGTTGAAGAACTGTCAGGGAGAGTGCAATGTTTTGCACCAACTGGTCCCTGGATCTCGCCTTTATCAGGAGATCATCCAAGTACGGGATAATTGTGACTCCTTGCTTGCGAAGGAGAACCATCATTTCCGCCATCACCCTGGTGAAAATCCTCGGAGCCGTGGACAGACCAAACGGCAATGTCTGAAATTGGTAATGACGATCCTGAATTGCAAACCTTAGGTAGCTTGATGCAGTGGCTAAATGGGAACATGTAAGTAGGCATCCTTTATGTCTACCAAAACCATGTAATCTCTTTCCTCCGGACTGGAGATCACTACCCTGAGAGATTCCATCTTGAAATTGAATTTTTTTAGGAAGAAATTGAGGGATTTCAGATTTTAGATTGGTCTGACTGAGCCGTCTGGCTTCGGGACCACGAAGAGGCTTGAATAAAAACCTTCTCCCTGCTGACTAAGGCCAATTTGAACAATCGGTGAGGGGGAACGTCCTGAAAACCCAGTTTGTACCCTTGGGACACTATTTGTAAAACCCACGAGTCCAGGTCCGAATGAATCCAGAACTGACTGAAGAGTTTTAGACGTGCCCCCACTGGTGTGGGCTCCTGCAAGAAAGCCCCAGCGTCATGCAGTGGATTTGGCAGAAGCAGAGGACAATCTCTGCTCCTGCGATCTTGAAGAGGCTACAGACCTCTTCCTTCTCCTTCCTTCTCCTTCCTCTACCTGCAAAGAAAGGGGAATCTTAACTTCTTGCATATCTATTGGGCCAAAATGACTGCGGTAGATAATGATGCGTCTTCATCCGTTGAGAGGGAACATAGGGCAAGAAGGTTGACTTACCTGCGGGAGCTGCCGAGATCAAATTAACTAGGCCGTCGCCAAACAAGGCTTCACCTTCATAGGGAAGAGACTCCCTTTCTTCTTGGAGTCAGCATCAGCATTCCCTTGGTGAATCCACAATGCCCTCCTATCCGAGACTGCCATGAAATTGGCCCGTGAACTCAAGAGTCCTATATCCCTTGCAGTCGTAAGTATGCTGCAGTGTCAACAGGCCAACTAAACCCTCCCCCCTCCTTTTACCCCATCACTTTGTCCAGTCCCTGTGGTCCATACTGTATTGCCATTATTATGCATGTTGCTGTGCTGGCCCTTTTCTGAATGTCCCTGCCACCGCCACCGAAGAGCTGGATAGCCCAGTATGAAAACCACCTGCCGGCCTCACTGACGGTCCGAGTCAAAGGCTCCATTTTTTTTTTTAAAGATCCCTCTGCCAAGTTAAGGGGGGCTTAAGGGGGCCCCAGAGATATCAGTGTACTGGGGCCCAAGATTTCTGTTGCTGGCCCTGACCCTCAGGGGCGTATCTACCCCTTGGCCAGGATGTCACTTGCCAGGAGCACCATCCAGGTTTCAGTTGGGGGATTAGAGTTCATACAGTAATTAAATGTTTTCATATTGAGAACTACATCTCCCAGCATATACAGTGTGCTGTGGATGCTAACAAGCTTTATTTAAAAGTTTAAAAAACATTGCTTTTATAATTGCAATGGTTAAAAAGGGAGAGCTATAAATCAATTTATCAGTGAATGATCGCAGTTTGAGCCGTTACATTTTACTGAACCACCTATCCCTCCACACTCACTACCTGTCCTCAGGATACATTTACCATCCTGGCAGACGGTATACCGGCGGTCATTTGACCGATGTTGGAATCCTGACACCACTTGGGAGACTGGTGCCGGCACACAGACAGCCAACATCCCGAAGGTGAATATTGGAGGGAGGGTTAGGAGTCGGACCAGGGGAGGTGGTGTAAGGGAAGGCACTAGGAGGGGGAAGGGGGTAGCCCTAGCTGCCACCCCCTGAGGGTTAGCCCTATCCGCCACCCCCCCAGAGGGTTAGTATTAGGATTGGGGATCATGTGACCTCTGGAATCCCGAGCGCCGATGCCATACCCAACCCCCTCTACTTTTTCAGGCATTTCTATCTCTCCTCTCTCTATGGTGTTCTAATTGCCCACTTTCCCTTGTGCTTTACTCTCTCTCTCCTTTGTTTAGAGCATCAGTTTCTGTAGTCCACTTATACCATTATTTTTTCCAGTGTTTCACTAACTCTCTGATGTAATGAGGATGTATGGTCTAGAGGGATCAGTAATGCATTGTACTGTATAGAGGCGTCAGGGATGTAGCGTAAGGAATAGAGGCGTCAGGGATGTGGCGTAGGGAATAGAGGCGTCAGGGATGTGGCGTAGGGAATAGAGGCGTCAGGGATGTGGCGTAGGGAATAGAGGCGTCATGGATGTGGCGTAGGAAATAAAGGCATCAGGGATGTGGCGTAGGGAATAGAGGCGTCAGGGATGTGGCGTAGGGAATAGAGGCGTCAGGGATGTGGCGTAGGGAATAGAGGCGTCAGGGATGTGGCGTAGGGAATATAGGCATCAGGGATGTACTAGCAGGTATATAGAGGTCAGTGTACTGTAAAGAGGGGTCAGTAATGCAGTGATGGTTATAGAAAGGTCAGTGATGTAGTGTAGGGTATAGAGGGGTCAGTTATGTAGTGTGGGGTAAAGAGGGGTCAGTAAAGATACTAAGCTGAAGTACTTAGAACACTTCTTGAATTAAGACACAACCTGCAAGAAAAAGTATGCAATATGGGTGAAAAGGCAAATGTCAGAGGTCTGATACAAGTGACCAGCTCCATACCTTGCACCACATAGCGTTATGTTAAACTGGGATATGTTCTTTTTTGGTGTGTGTGTGTGTGTGTGTGTGTGTGTGTGTGTGTGTGCCAAAGGCTGCCTGCCTTATTGCTCCTCCCCCATCCGGCTCCCAAGCACCTCTGCTGCCCAGTGATCCAGGAGCCTGCTGCTAGGAAGAAGTGGCCGAGCTTCAGCAAGCGAGTCTGGAAACTGGCGGAGGAAGTCATGATAACCAGATAATGGGGAGTGGAGAGCCAGTTCCAAGGTAATACTTTATACAGCTGGTTGAGATCCTGGTCGGTGGATATGGATTCCAAGATAACCCTGGAGGTGCTTCCTTTCAAGGGAGACACTCTCTTTGGAGAAGACCTCAATAAGATTGTAGCTGATCTGGCTACTGCTAAAACAACTTGCCTACCTAGTATGACTCCTACCACGCAGAAGGCTAAAAGTACTTTTCCTGGGCCCTTTCATCCTCCAGGTAAAGCGTACCCATGGTCAGGCATACCCAAAGCAAGCTCATGCTTCCAGACCTGCCAAGCCCAGACTGAAGCAAGCCTGGGCTGCCCGTCAGCCTGCTTCCAAAACGGACAAGCCTGCCGCATGACGGGGCGGGCCTCCCTCTGGGGGATCCCAGGGTGGGGGGCCCGACTTCTAGGTTTGGCATAGAAAGGTATAATTCTAAGATAGAGAATTCTATTTGGAGCTCACCTTGTACTTTGTGAAGAAATAATCAGCATTGTGGCTGAGCAGATACATGTAGTGTGTGGCTGCAAACTGCATGGATCTGCTGCGTTGCAATGCTGATACTTTTTTTTTTCAAAGTACCAATAGCTTCATATAATGTTCACAATTTTTATGCAGGATCAAATAGCTCAATGGGTAGGGTGTTTGATTAGAATTCAACAGGTTATAGGTTTGAATCCTGGGTATTGTAGTTTGAGATGTGTTATTTAATAAAGCATGTTATTCTGACTGCCGGCATCCTATCACCTGGGATATCATACTAAATAAATGGAGTTGATCAATTTTTTTTTTTTTTTTTATTAAACTAGGGACAATTTCCAGATACTTTTATTTATAACTGAGATTGCCCCCTGGAACTTCACATCAGTTGACAACTATGCATGAGTGGGCAGTGCTTGCCCTGGATCTGCCCACCCATTTGTGTGCCATCATAAAAAAGCATAACTGACAGTTATCCTGGGCGTACACTACACAATTATCTGTCAGGCTATCTATCCAGTCTGGATGGATGGAATAAAAATCTGGTAATGTATAGGAGCAAATGTCGATTAACCATTTGCTCCCAAACACTAGAAAAGTGGTCAAAAATGGTCATTACACAAATTGGTTAAACCCAAAATTTAACCAATTTGTTTAGGGGACCATTTTTGTCCATTTTCTAGTGTTTGAGAGTAAATCGTTGATGGTCATTAGCTCACATAGATAACCGGATTTCTATTCCAATCAGCCAGTGTTGGAGAGATGGTCTGCCAGATTACATAATGCATACCAGAGCCATAACTAGACTTTTTAGTGCCCTGTGACAGAGAATTATATGCCCCCCCCCCCCCCCACTATTTTTGCAATATGGACAAAAGGCGCATGCCTCGTGGGGAAGGGGCATAACAAGATTGGTCTCAGAGAAAGCACATGAGATATGAAGATATATCTAGTATACTTGACACTCAATGGTTTGTGGTATTGCCGGGGGGCCCTCCTTAAATGCATATACAGTCACACATGGCTTGCTTGTGCAAATGGCATATCAGCAGTCAGCACTAACTGGTGACATGCCATTTGTACAAGTAAGCCATGTGTGACTAATATATAAACACACTTTATTAAATAACACCTCAAACTACCATACCCAGGATTCAAACCTATAACCTGTTGAATTCTAATCAAACACCCTACCCATTGAGCTACTTGATCCTGCATAAAAATTGTGAACATTATATGAAGCTATTGGTACTTTGCAAAAAAATATTATTAGCATTACAACTGACTACAACCACCAATATATTCTGCTGCACTATATCTATATTTGCAAAGCTAATTCTGCTGGGTAATTACAATTGACTTCAACCACCAATATATTCTGCTGCACTATATCTATATATGCAAAGCTAATTCTGCTGAGTAATTACAATTGACTACAACCACCAATATATTCTGCTGCACTATATCTATATATGCAAAGCTAATTCTGCTGGGTAATGCAAATTGAAACATTATTGCATAGTATGTGATTTTGAAGTACTTTTTTAAAGTTTTGAATGATATAGACCCAGTTTAATCTTTTTGGAATGCCTGGTTGTTGTTTTTAAGGTAATTTATTGCCTGGCATTTGAGGGGGTGGGGTGTGGTTACAGATTTCAATTATTGGTTTCACTTGTAATAGTCTTCTACTTAAGTCCAATGGTGTAGGCTGTGCAAAGCCGTTTGGCTGTGCATTTATTGATCTAAGCGTGCATTTTTATCAAAGCGTGATAAAATTGACACATAACAGCAGTGTTCAATCAGCATTAATTTATCTTCAGCTGATATCGATTGTGAATTGACGTTTCTTCTCTTCTTGTCACCTACAGGTAATTACAATTGACTACAACCACCAATATATTCTGCTGCACTATATCTATATATGCAAAGCTAATTCTGCTGGGTAATGCAAATTGAAACATTATTGCATAGTATGTGATTTTGAAGTACTTTTTTAAAGTTTTGAATGATATAGACCCAGTTTAATCTTTGTGGAATGCCTGGTTGTTGTTTTTAAGGTAATTTATTGCCTGGCATTTGAGGGGGTGGGGTGTGGTTACAGATTTCAATTATTGGTTTCACTTGTAATAGTCTTCTACTTAAGTCCAATGGTGTAGGCTGTGCAAAGCCATTTGGCTGTGCATTTATTGATCTAAGCGTGCAGTTTTATCAAAGCGTGATAAAATTGACACATAACAGCAGTGTTCAATTAGCGTTCAATCGAAGTGAAAAAGAAGGAAAACAGAAGCACACCAATCTAACAAAACAAAGAAAACTGAAGAACTAATAACAAATGTGAGTCACTTACTCCTCAGATCACTCACCTCCTGATTGTTGCATCTGATTACATAGCACAGAACTACCTTACTTGGACATTTCATAAACCATCCATTTCACCTACAAATGCCTGTATCTGTATTATTGTAATTTTGTTTTTTAAGCACAGCTGCACCAATGCAATTTTACCTGCAAACACTTAAAACATCTAACATAATTACCATTGCTTCTTAAACCTCTCACAATCCTTTCATTTCTTACACTCCAAATACTTTTCTGCACCCACTTTATCTACGCTTTTGACTCATTTCATACTAAATCTACACCCCTTGAGCCTACACTGCTTTTCTCACCTGCATTTCTGCAATTCTTCTGCTCGGATTGCCTTACAGTCTCCTCTCCTACTTCCACTTTCCCTCAACCTATTTACCTACTTAACACTATGTCAAGGTTTTCTTATACTCCCCACATCACTCAGTGTCTACCTAATAATGTATCTTTAGCCTTCCCCCCTAGTCTCCTCCACCTCCTCCTCTCTCCCCTCCTCTGTCTCCCCTCCATCCCTCTGTTTCCTTCCCCCACCTTTCCTGTTACCCCACTTTCATTCACCTCTGCCCCATGGTCCTGCTACCCCACAACTCAGCCCTGCTCCCTCTCTCCCTTCCCTGTCACCTCCCCACACCCCCATCCACATCACACTGACCTCCCTCCCTGCCCACCTCCTGCAGTTTCCCATCCTAGCTCAGGCACCCGTACCATCACTACTCTCTCATCATCCCTGCCCTCAAAGTTAATCCCACCTCATCGCTACAGCAACCCTGAAAATCTAATTCACATCTCTCCCACAAACTCATACCCCCTATCCTGTGCCCTCTGGAATGCCAGATCTGTTTATAACAAACTGGTCCCCACTCATGACCTTTTCATTTCCAACTCCCTACACCTACTAGCCATTACTGAAACTTGGATTACGCCCTCTGACACTACTTCTGCTGCTGCTCTCTCTGCTGGGGGCCTTACATTCACACACACACCCCGACCTGGGGGTCGCCATGGGGGTGGTGTTGGGGTCCTTTTACCTTCTAGTTACTCCTACCAACTCATACCACCAGAACCATCCCTTATATTCTCTACATTTGAGGTCCACGCCATATGCCTCTTCCAACCAGTCCATCTTAGAGTAGCTGTCATTTACCGACCCCCCTGGCACTGCTTCCAAATTCATCGACAACTTTGCTTCCTGGCTTCCTCACTTCCTCTCTTCTGACATTCCCACCATTATCCTAGGCGATTTCAACATCCCTATTGACATCCCCACACAATCCCCTGCCTCTAAACTCCTTAACCTCACCTCTTCACTTGGTCTCTCCCAGTGGACCTCCTCACCCTCCCATGTGAATGGGAGCTCACTGGATCTGGTCTTCACTCACCGCTGTGATATTTCTGATTTTTCCAACTCCCCATTTCCCCTCTCTGACCACCACCTGCTCTCCTTCAACCTATCTCTCTCGACTTCCCCATCTCTACCTCCTAAGGCTACCATCACTAAGCGTAACATTGAAGCTATTGACACCACATTCCTTTCCTCCCTGTTTGACTCACTTCTCTCTCCTAGTCTCTCTCTCTCATGCCCTGAACAAGCCACTTCCACATACAATGCTTCCCTTACTTCTGCTCTTGACTCTGTTGCTCCACCAACCACTATTCACCCTCACAAATTAACACCTCAACCCTGGCACACCAAATGCACCAGATATCTGCAAAAATGCTCACGTACGGCTGAGCGACACTGGAGGAAATCACGCTCTAATGCAGACTTCCTCCATTTCAAACTTATGCTCTCATCCTTCAGTGCTGCCCTTTCTCTTGCTAAACAGTCATACTTCAAGAACCTCATCTCCTCCCAGTCTTCCAACCCCCGGCGCCTCTTTGCCACTCTCAACTCACTCCTCTGCCCACCTCCACCTCGTCTCCCTTCCTCACTCTCTGCTCTTGACTTTGCCACTTACTTCACATCCAAAATTGACTCCATACGTCAGGACATCACATCACACCAGACTATCAGTAACCAGCCTTCTCCCAACCCTTACCAACCCTCCCCATCCCTCGCACCAACTCTGTCATCTTTCTCCCATGCATCTGGAGAGGAAGTCATGGCCCTCATTCGTTCCTGTCCCCTCACCACCTCCCCACTTGACCCAATCCCCTCCCGCCTCCTTTGCCACCTCTCTTCTTCTGCTTTTTCCCATCTTTCCCACCTTCTCAATCTCTCCCTCTCATCAGGCACTGTCCCCTCTGCCTTCAAGCACGCTCTCATCTCTCCTATTCTTAAAAAACCTACCCTTGATCCAAACACTCTCTCCAACTACCGACCCATCTCTCTCCTCCCTTTTGCCTCCAAACTCCTTGAGCGTATTGTCTACAACCGCCTTACTTCCTTTCTTTCCTCACACTCACTGCTTGACCCATTCCAGTCTGGCTTCCGTCCTCTCCACTCCACTGAAACTGCCCTTACAAAAGTATGCAATGACCTCCATGCTGCTAAATCTAAGGGACACTACTCTCTACTTATTCTACTTGATCTCTCTGCTGCTTTTGACACTGTGGACCATCCTCTCCTACTGCAAATCCTTCACTCCATTGGTCTGCGTAACACAGCCCTCTCTTGGTTGTCGTCCTACCTTTCTGACCGTTCATTCTCTGTCTCCTCTCATGACTCCACCTCCCCCTCACTTCCACTAACTGTAGGGGTACCCCAAGGTTCTGTCCTTGGTCCTCTTCTATCTCTAAACGTCCTCACTAAGTAAGCTCATTAGTTCTTTTGGTTTCCAATATCATCTCTGTGCTGATGACACTCAAATCTATCTTTCCTCTCCAGACCTCTCCCCTACTCTCCTCACTCGTATCTCCAACTGTCTCTCTGCTATCTCTTCCTGGATGTCCCAGCTCTTTCTTAAACTTAACATGTCTAAGACCGATCTGATCATCTTCCCTCCCTCCCGCATAACCTCACCTCCTACAATCTCATTATCTATTGATGGCACTACTATCTCCTCTACCCCCCCAAGTGCGCTGTCTTGGAGTAATCCTTGACTCCTCCCTCTCCTTCAAACCACACATTCAGCACCTCTCACAAACCTGCCGTTTTCATCTAAAAAATATTTCCAGGATCAGACCCTTTCTGACCCAGGATGCTACTAAGACTCTTATCCACTCACTGGTCATCTCCAGACTGGACTGCTGTAATCTCTTCCTGACTGGCATTCCTTACAAATACCTCTCTCCACTCCAATCTATCCTCAATGCTGCTTCCCGGCTCATTTTCCTCACCAAACGCACTACGTCCACCTCTCCTCTCTTACTAGTCCTTCACTGGCTCCCCTTCCCTTTCAGAATCCATTTCAAGCTTCTCACACTTGCTTACAAAGCCCTCACCCACTCCTCTCCCATCTACATCTCTGATCTTATCTCGCTTTACACTCCCATCCGTCCTCTTCGCTCTGCTAATGCACACCGACTCCTGCCTACGGATTACTTCCTCCCACTCCTACCTCCAAGATTTTTCACGTGCTGCACCACTTCTCTGGAATTCCCTACCTCTCCCCCTCAGACTCTCCACCTCTCTACAAAACTTCAAACGGGCTCTCAAGACCCACTTCTTCACCAAACCCAGCCAAATCTCATCCTAAACCTCTGTTCCACGCTCTCTATGTACCCCATCTGTCTCACCCCTGTCTGTCTACCCCTCCCTTTTAGAATGTAAGCTCTCACGAGCAGGGCCCTCTTCCCTCATGTGCTTACTCTTTTCTTACTTTAATAATCTTCAGCTGCACCAAATCCAGCAGTCTTCTGCCACCTGATACTTATTCCAGTGTCATCTGCTGATGTAGCTATGTTTATTTACCCTGTACTTGTCCTATATTGTCGTCAACTGTAAGTTGCTGTTTTCCTGTTTGATTATTTGTTTATGTACTCTGTAGTTGGGCACTGCGGAACCCTTGTGGCGCCATATAAATAAAGGATAATAATAATAATAAATAATATAATATATAGCAGTACGGTACAGTAGGCCACTGCTCTACCTACCTCTGTGTCGTCAAGTATACTATCCATCCATACCTGTGGTGCATTTTAGAAAAAAACATGTCTCGGCAGAGCAATCTATAAATCCATAATTTTTCAGACAGCAACAGTGGGTATTGTAATAGTCACCCAATCCATCACTTTTATAGGGTTACATGCACCCACATGCTACAGCCTGTCTCAATAATTTTACTGTCACGCTATGTGTGTTTGCGTTTTTATTTGGGTATTTTTTGTTGTTGTAGAACTACAGGTACCAGCAAGCCTGTTATTTCCCCGCCTGCTGGTACTTGAGGTTCTCCAAGTACCAGCAAGCGGGGGAGGCTTGCTGGGCCTTGTAGTTCCACAACAAAAAAAACAATATTCTTTTTTTACACACATGGCTATCAGCCCGGCACCCACCACCCAGGGGTGCTGGGGACAGCCTCGGGCTTCACCTCTGGCCCTTGGGTGCCTCGAGGGGAGGAACCTCTTGATTTAAGGGGTCCCCACTCCTCCAGGGAACCCCGGCCAGGGGTGACTAGTTGGAGGGGTAATGCCAGGGCCGCAGGGACCTACATAAAAGTGTCCCCCGGCTGTGGCATTATCTCTCTGGCTAGTGGAGCCCGGTGCTGGTTTTAAAAATATGGGGGACCCCTACATCTTTTGTCCCACGTATTTTTGGAACCTGGACCGTTCTAAGAGCCCGGTGCTGGTTGTCTAAATACGGGGAACCCCTGTCCAATTTTTCCCCCAGTATTTAAATAACCAGGACCGGCTCAAAGAGCCCGAGGCTGGTTATACTAAGGAGGGGGGACCTCACGCATTTTTTTTTAACCCATTCAGACCCTTCTCCTTTAAGTTAATGGAAGCCCTGGACAACAAAATTGCATTCATGTCCTCCTCCCTCACCCTTCCCAGTCCCAAACACTCATTTTTTTTTTCTTTAAAAATGTATAATATATAACAAGAACAATGAGCAGGCAGGCAGCGGGCATTGGTGGCATCGGACTGAGATAGAAATTAGTGGTGGAGGGCTGGGTCAGTTGATTGTGGGAGAGTTTGTAAGCCATTGGCGGTGGCAGCGGGTATCGGCTCAGAGGCAGTAGCGGGCATTGGCTAAGGGTCATCGGCAGGATTCGGCGGAAATTATGGCTGTAGTGCCTCACTAGCCACTGACCTCACCGCACGCCACTGTGGGACAGATGTAACATGCAGAGAGAGGTAGATTTGGGAGGGGGAATGTCCTAGCATAACTGTTAATTGCAGTGTAATACTGTAATTCAGCTGTGCAGCATTTGTGGCTAAATGTCAAAGAAGCCAGTATTTACCCTGCATGCAAAACAATAAATGTATTTGAACATACCTCCCAACTATACCAATTTTTGCAGGACAGTCACTTTTTTTGGGAATGTCCAGCTAACCCAAACAACCCCCCCCCCCCCCCCCCTGTGGGAGCCGCAGTGTCCCATAGTCATGGGGAAGGGGGGGGTGGAAGGCTCCCTGTAGCTTGTTGCTCTGCAAATATGCACATTGTGACGTCACAAATCCTCCCACAAAACGCCGGGTCCCTCCAGTGTTTTTCCGGACACTCCCTAGAAACATTCAGTTGCCACCCACACAAACACCCTCTTCTTGTCAATCTTCTTGTGATCTCCGGACCGTCGCACTTACGCATTGTGGCGCATACGCATGTGCAGTGCAGACCTGATTGCCCGCTGGGTGAAAATAAATTGAAGCGATCTGGTCTGAATAAGCCTCAATGTCTATTCACGGGAGACAGAGGGGCTGGGGCATGGCCAGCAGCTCACAGAGCACCTATAATGACAAAAATGGGAGACATGGCTCATGATCGCGATATACCTGCGAAGGTACGCCCTCTACTGATTGACAGGCAGAGGCATTCGCATTTTCTGCGGGGCACCCGGAGAAAATGTAGGCACACGCACAGGATGGACCCTGCGTATATGCCCCCATCCTCTTCATAGTTTTTGCGGTTGGAACGCGTATTACGATCCAAACTGAATTAGGCCCTATGTCTTATATACACGAGCAGTGTGAAAATGGGGGTAATTCGATGGGGGTAATTCCAAGTTGATCGCAGCAGGAATTTTGTTAGCAGTTGGGCAAAACCATGTGTACTGCAGGGGAGGCAGATATAACATGTGCAGAAAGAGTTAGATTTGGGTGAGTTATTTTGTTTCTGTGCAGGGTAAATACTGACTGCTTTATTTTTACACTGCAAATTAGATTGCAGATTGAACACACCACACCCAAATCTAAGTCTCTCTGCACATGTTAAATCTGCCTTCCCTGCAGTGCACATAGGTGGTCATTCCGAGTTGTTCGCTCTGTAATTTTCTTCGCATCGCAGCGATTTTCCGCTTAATGCGCATGCGCAATGTTCGCACTGCGACTGCGCCAAGTAAATTTGCTATGCAGTTAGGAATATTACTCACGGTTTTTTCATCGTTCTGGTGATCGTAATGTGATTGACAGGAAGTGGGTGTTTCTGGGCGGAAACAGACCGTTTTAGGGGCGTGTGGGAAAAAATGCTACCGTTTCTGGGAAAAACGCGGTAATGGCTGGAGAAACGGAGGAGTGTCTGGGCGAACGCTGGGTGTGTTTGTGACGTCAAACCAGGAACGACAAGCACTGAACTGATCGCACTGGCAGAGTAAGTCTCGAGCTACTCAGAAACTGCACAGAGATGTCTTATCGCAATATTGCAAATCTTTCGTTCGCAATTTTAAGATGCTAAGATTCACTCCCAGTAGGCGGCGGCTTAGCGTGTGCAATGCTGCTAAAAGCAGCTTGCGAGCGAACAACTCGGAATGAGGGCCATGGGGGGTAATTCTGAGTTGATCGCAGCAGGATTTTTGTTAGCAGTTGGGCAAAACCATGTGCACTGCATTTACGAACAGATGATTTTTTTATATAAATTTTAAAATGTTAGTAAATGTTGGGCTTCCAGGTTGAAAAAAAAACACATCGATTAAGATCGATCTTAAATAGACCCCTGGGTTTTAAGGATAACCATGGTTGAGTCCAATGGTTAATTCACATTGACCGAAGTTCTAATTAAGTCACCTGTGCTCAAGCATGTTATCCTTAAAATCTGGATTGCAATGACAGCATTTGGGAACTATGCCTAAGGGTTTATTTTTTACATTTATCCACTGACCATAAATCTACCTACAATATCCCTGTAACTGTTATGATTACAGTATTTCACTAAATAATTTAATTTGCTGAACCTTCTGTAAAAAGAAATATTAAGATGCTGTAATTCCCAGATGCAGCAAATTTGTTAGCTAGTGGGCAAAACCATGTGCACTGCAGGGATGGGGGGGGGGGCAGATATAACATTTGCAGAGAGATTTAGGTGGGTTATATTGTTTGTGTGCAGGGTAAATACTGGCTGTTTTGTTTTTACACTGCAATTTAGATTTCAGTTTGAACACACCGCACCAAAATCTAACTCTCTCTGCACATATTATACACCCCCCCCCCCCTGCAGTGTACATGGTTTTAGCTAATAAATTTGCTGCTGTGATCAGATCTGAGTTAAGCCCTATGTATTTGGCACTGGCAATGGGTTAGAGGCCTTGCTGTAGAGCTCACACCTTTCTTGTCATGCATTGTAATATTTCCTATGTCCTGATGTTGTGCTCTCTGCTCCATCCAAGTAAACAGCAATGTAGCGTGGCTATCAAAGAGCGTGAAGATTGCAGATTTCCTGGGATTAATGCTAAAGAATGCTATTATAGAGGCTGCTGCTTTAATTCAAGTGTCACTGGGGTTAAATGGTGTTTTTACCTTAAAAACACAGGTAGAGTATACAGTACAGTGGTAGAGTGGGAGCATGTAGTGCTATTGATTACAGATTTGATGGAGCTTAAACATGGATAAGGTCCATAGCTATAAGAGTTTATCTTGTGTATCCTTTATTCTTAGTCATGGTCAGATAAGATTAGAAAATACCATTTAAGTGGAAATTTCCTGTTAGCTGTTTTAGCTAAATTGCACCAGTTAAAAAAAAAAAAAAAAAAACTAAGCTGCTGTAATTCCTGGATGTTTCCTTACTGCATCAACAGGAAGTGACAAGAAACAATGTAATGTGGAACCGTACAGCAGAAGGGATTGCGGCTACCCCACAATAAGTGCAGCGGAATGTAAGAAGAGGAATTGTTGCTTTGACTGCAGCATTCCCGGGGTTAACTGGTGTTTCTTCAAGTCACAAGGTATGGAGCTGCTGTATTGTTACTCGCAAGTCAGTAGTTGTATGATGCTCACACCTGTTAAGCTGGATACACACAGAATGCCCTACACAGGGGGTGAAATGAGCGCCCCCCCACCCCCCGTACGCTCAGTACACATCACGCTGTGCTGAGCGGGGGGAGAGATGTGTGCTGAGCAGTTCGCTCAGCACACATCTCTCCCCAAAATTGGGCCGTGAATACGGACCTTTAAACTGGATCCATACTTAGATTATCTGTCCAATTTTTTTTTTCTAGTTGAAACAAAATTATGCTAATATGTGGCAGCAAATGACAATTGACCATTTGCTCACAAACACTGGAAAACATCCAAAAATGGTCATTTAGATAAATTGGTTAAATCCATTTCATTTAGCTAATTTATCCAAACTACCTTTATTGTATCTTTGTGGGTGAATGATGTGTGGGTCAGTGTTGAGGGTGGTGGAGGAGATGGGTAATAGGCACAGCAGGGTGTGGACAGTCAAATAGTGTGCTTAGAGGTTCAGAGTCATTGTATGAGACTCTGGCAACAGTGACTTGATGAGTCTGGTGTCCATAGGGTGAGACGCACTAACCTTTTTATGCTATTGAAATAGTTCTCCTCCTGACCGACGCAGTTCCTTGCTCCGAGGTTGGTGTATTGTCCTGTTGCAGCGCCTCTCCACTGTGGTCACAGTGAGCTGTGTGGTGTTGCTGGCGCATGCCAATCTCCCCCCAACCTCCCTCTGGCATTTCAGACCTACGTACGCATGATGGGATCTTGTATGATATGCGCGTGTGCTGTAGAGATGAAAGTGGCGGTGAGGAGGCAGATCGTGAGATGGGGAAACTTTGTTGACTGTTAGCGAAGGGGAGCACTGGGCAATCCGAGTTGCAAAGAGGGCAGCAGAAGAGGTTATTGCATGTGCACTGGTGACAGGTCCATCCTTGGTGGCTAGCCTCAGTGGTAAAGGGGTACATGAGCTAGTGTCCCTTGGTCAGCCATGTACCATGGCCACCTCCCTACCTCCTATATATTCTCCCTAATCTGTCACTTTGTTACGGTCTGCTGCTGGCACTGGTGTATCGTCCTGCAGATGCCGTCTCCGCCCATTGCTGTGACTTCCCCCAGAGTTAGCCACACAGAGTGACAGATCTGGGAAAATATATAGGAGATCATTACTTTCACTTGCAGCCTACCTTATTTTTTTGCAGCCTAGCATGCTCCTGACCCCTTCTCTCACTAATACTTATACAACATTCATGAACTCATCTTAAGGTTTCTTTATTATTCAGTCACACTGTCTTGGATCCAAACCATTTCCTGTGGCATTGCAGTCAAACAATTGAGCTATTTACCCTTGCATAGAAAGGTATAATCTAAGCTAGAGAATTCTATTTGGAGCTCACCTTGTACTTTGTGAAGAAATAATCAGCATTGTGGCTGAGCAGATATATGGAGTGTGTGGCTGCACACTGCATTGATCTGCTGAGTTGCAATGTTGTGACTCATTGTAATGCCGGCGGCTGTGGGCCCTTGAGTGCGGCGGGGCCCCAGTGCAATGCACTGCCTGCCCTGCCAGTAGTTCCGCCCCTGGTGCCCCCCACTGGTGTGGGCTCCTGCAAGAGAGCCCCAGCGTCATGCAGTGGATTTGGCAGAAGCAGAGGACTCTGCTCCTGCGATCTTGAAGAGGCTTCTTGGAGTCAGCATCAGCATTCCCTTGGTGAATCCACAATGCCCTCCTATCCGAGACTGCCATGAAATTGGCCCGTGAGCACTTGTGCCCGGTGTAGGATTTTTAAATATGTGTAGTTTACTGTATGCAAGGGTTTAAAACCTTTTAGGAACTGATATCTAAGGTGTATTACATGTAGTTTAAAAAAAACAAAAAAGGTTTATTTTATGGCAGTAGTTTCCAAACTGGGGTTCTTGCACTGGTAGCATAGTTTGGTGGTCCAGGACCAATTAAAATTATTTATACTTTATTAAATTGGCAAAACCATTCCCTCACAACATAACTGAACCTGAGGATGACATGCTATAAACACAATTTACTTAATTTTATATTTTTTTCTGAATTTCTCAATAAAAAAAACTTTGGCCTAGGGGTGCCGTGAAACAAATTTTGATACTATTTATTTATATAGTGCTCTTTCTCCAACAGGACTCAAGGCGCTTGAGATATGGCTTCTGGAACTGAACACAGGATTCTAAATGTGGCTGTACCAAGGACCTATACAGTGGCATTACAGGTTGAGTATCCCTTATCCAAAATGCTTGGGACCAGAGGAATTTTGGATATCGGATTTTTCTGTATTTTGGAATAATTGCATACCATAACGAGATATTATGGTGATGGGACCTAAATCTAAGCACAGAATGCATTTATGTTTCATATATACCATATACACACAGCCTGAAGGTCATTTTAGCCAATATTTTTTATAACTTTGTGCATTAAACAAAGTGTGTGTACATTCACAGAATTCATTTATGTGTCATATACACCTTATACACACAGTCTGAAGTTCATTTAATACAATATTTTTAATAACTTTGAGTATTAAACAAAGTTTGTGTACACTGAGCCATCAAAAAACAAAGGTTTCACTATCTCAGTCTCACTCAAAAAAGTCCGTATTTCGGAATATTCCGTATTTCGGAATATTTGGATATGGGATACTCAACCTGTATTACTTTTTTCTGCTACTGGTTCTTTACCTATGCAAACAAGCATCTGACTTGCCTTTCCTATTGCTTTGTTACATTGCTCACCTGAAATAGTAATACTTAGATAGCTTTCCTCTTGCCATTATAATGCCCTTAATATTATAGTTAGCCTTTGTATTTTTGAGACGTGTATGATTTTGCATTTTTTGGCATTAAATGTTGCCATGTTCTTGACCATTCCTCTAGTCCAGGGGCGGAACTGCCAGAGACAACGGAGTCAGTTGCCGCCGGGCTCCAGCCCTAAAGGGGCTTCCTCCATTGCCCTCCGGCTGTTACGTGCCCTTCCTACTAAATAGACAAAGGCGCTACCAGCAGGGTCTCGCAGTTTGTACATTCCATGCCGTAACACCCTTCTTTCCACCTTTTTAAAGACCCAGCCCAGCAGCCTCGCCGCTGCCACCACCGCTAGCTGCAGCACTGCCAGCGGTGGGGTGCCCCTGCTTCTTCTCACACCACAGATAGCTGGGCAGCACTGCAACTGCCTGCCTGATTGCTCCGCCCCCTTCCGGCTCCCAAGCACCTCTGCTGCCCAGTGATCCAGGAGCCTGCTGCTAGGAAGAAGTGGCCGAGCTTCAGCAAGCGAGTCTGGACACTGGCGGAGGAAGCCATGATAACCAGATAATGGGGAGTGGAGAGCCAGTTCCAAGGTAATACTTTATACAGCTGGTTGAGATCCTGGTCGGTGGATATGGATTCCAAGAAAACCCTGGAGGTGCTTCCTTTCAAGGGAGACACTCTCTTTGGAGAAGACCTCAATAAGATTGTAGCTGATCTGGCTACTGCTAAAACAGCTTGCCTACCTAGTATGACTCCTACCACGCAGAAGGCTAAAAGTACTTTCCCTTGGCCCATTCATCCTCAAGGTAAAGCATACCCAAGGTCAGGCATACCCAAAGCAAGCTCATGCTTCCAGACCTGCCAAGCCCAGACTGAAGCAAGCCTGGGCTGCCCATCAGCCTGCTTCCAAAACGGACAAGCCTGCCGCATGACGGTGCAGGCCTCCCTCTGGGGGATCCCAGGGTGGGGGGCCCGACTTCTAGGTTTGGCATAATTCTAAGCTAGAGAATTCTGTTTGGAGCTCACCTTGTACTTTGTGAAGAAATAATCAGCATTGTGGCTGAGCAGATACATGTAGTGTGTGGCTGCAAACTGCATGGATCTGCTGCGTTGTAATGCTGATACTTTTTTTTTCAAAGTACCAATAGCTTCATATAATGTTCACAATTTTTATGCAGGATCAAATAGCTCAATAGGTAGGGTGTTTGATTAGAATTCAACAGGTTATAGGTTTGAATCCTGGGTATGGTAGTTTGAGATGTGTTATTTAATAAAGTATGTTGTTCTGACTGCCGGCATCCTATCACCTGGGATATCATACTAAATAAATGGATTTGATTTTTTTTTTTATTTTTTTTTTAAACTAGGGACAATTTCCAGATACTTTTCTTTATAACTGAGATTGCCCCCTGGAACTTCACATCAGTTGACAACTATGCATGAGTGGGCAGTGCTTGCTCTGGATCTGCCCACCCATTTATGTGCCGTCATAAAAGAAAGCACAACTGACAGTTATCCTGGGCGTACACTACACAATTATCTGTCAGGCTATCTATCCAGTCTGGATGGATGGAATGAAAATCTGGTAATGTATAGGAGCAAATGTCAATTAACCATTTGCTCCCAAACACTAGAAAAGTGGTCAAAAATGGTCATTACACAAATTGGTTAAACCCAAAATTTAACCAATTTGTTTAGGGGACCATTTTTGTCCATTTTCTAGTGTTTGAGAGTAAATCGTTGATGGTCATTTGCTCACATAGATAACCGGATTTCTATTCCAACCAGCCAGTGTTGGAGATATGGTCTGCCAGATTACATAATGCATACCAGAGCCATAACTAGACTTTTTGGTGCCCTGTGACAGATAATTATATGCCCCCCCCCCCTCCCCATTTTTGCAATATGGACAAAAGGCGCATGCCTTGTGGGGAAGGGGCATAACAAGATTGGTCTCAGAGAAAGCACATGAGATATGAAGATATATCTAGTATACTTGACACTCAATGGTTTGTGGTATTGCCGGGGTGCCCTCCTTAAATGCATATACAGTCACACATGGCGTGTTTGTGCAAATGGCATATCAGCAGTCAGCACTAACTGGTGACATGCCATTTGTACAAGTAAGCCATGTGTGACTAGTATATAAACATACTTTATTAAATAACACCTCAAACTATCATACCCAGGATTCAAACCTATAACCTGTTGAATTCTAATCAAATACCCTACCCATTGAGCTACTTGATCCTGCATCTATTCTAACCTCCAAAAACAGATTCAGTTGCATTTTCCAGCGTGTTTTGTTTGCGCCTTTGCAAATGTCTTACATCGACAAACTTATTTAGTACTATTTTGCAAATAGGGTTACATTGTCGCAACATTGTGTTCCCAAATTGCTTGATTTTTTTAAATGCAACAATTGATAAAGACACCTGATAATTGCTCTGTGGAGTCTTATTTTGTGTCTACTTCTTATCTACATTTAATTCCCTACCTCTAATCAAGGCATTTTTAAATGCTGGGGGCTGCCAGGACGTGAGGCCTACCTAGACTTTAGATCTGAATTTGAATGTACTTGTGAACTAACTTAATTTCCTACTTCTAAATTCATTCCTAAATTCACTACTTACATTAATCCTGTAGTTGGGCATTTTGAGCCTTCAATTGTGGGCATTGTTTTGTGTCCAAACCAGCAGCTGGTGGTGTGCATTTGCTGGAAAGGCATCGAAGACCTCCGATATGCTGCATCTCCTGATGTGTGTCTCCCTCAAGTGGCTGTCAGCAAATGCATGCTAGACACCCCATGCCAAGCTGATTGTGACATCACGGAACATGCATCATAGAACAGGCATGCTAGAATATGGGTCTTCAACCTGCGACCCTCCAGCTGCTGTGGAACTACATATACCAGGCCAGCATGCCCTGCCTCAGTTTTAGCATACCTTAATAGCAAAACTGTGGCAGGGCATGCTGGGATGTGTAGTTTCACAGCAGCTGGAGGGCCACAGGATGAAGACCCATGTGCTAGAGCCAAGCCGCAGGTACATTGAATGCTAGCAAGCTGAATGTTTAAATCATTTTTGTTCCGCAGCATTCCAATGCGGAAGATTCCATGGAACCAGAGATTATTCCATTGAGAAGGACATGCTGCCTGGATGACTGCACTGTGCAAATTAAATCACGGAGCCAGTTGGCTTGTGGGTGGCTCTGGTGACTGGGTGGTTGGGTGGGCGGTGTGTCGGAGGTGGAGCACATGCAAATGAATGTGTATCATCCAGCTAGTGAGAGTGAAAACTCATGCAGGAGTGTGCCTGCTTGTCAGTGGGTTATGCACCTTGCCAAGCGTCAAATCTACATGGAGCAGCTGGAGGGGACAAGAGCAGGTTTGCAAAATATAGATAGAAGAGCATATATGCTGGCGCATTCTCCATGATTGTGTCAGCTTATGTTTTGGTGCACTGCACTTTCCTTCACTAAGTTTTAGCCATTTTGGTTAAATGCAAGTGTAGTTGCTACTCGCCCTTTTGGCTGTGATCTTGTATCGTGGTTGAAGAGTCTGCTGGAGGGATTGTTTTCTTCATTGGCGAGAGACTGAAGATATTCCAGGATGGAAGGCTTGGGAACACTATCCGTTTTTCAGTTGTGGAAGAGTTGAAAGACCGGATTGGACTACATTCTATAGTAAAGGATATCTTTGTATTTATTAATCCTCCCTTTATATGTGTCTGTCTTTCAATAAAGCTTCGGGCTTGTGATTCCCTCACCCTCTTACACTCCACACACATAGCCTTATTAACTGTTGTATTATTGTATTGTTTAAATGTATAGTGCAGTTCATGATTTATAGTGTAGGCTGGCCTGTGCTGTAGTTCTTGAACTGTACTATACCGACAGCATTTGTATTGTGTTTTGGCTGTGCTGCAAAACGGTACTTATGTGTGTAATGTTTATGTATGTTTTTTTGCTTCTTTATGTCAATAAAGACTGCTTTTTCAATCCAATATCTGAAAACAATCAATGTTTATCTTTGATGGCAATAGAAGTGGTATGATATTTGCTGCTTTTGAAAGGCAATATCTGATATGTCCCCTATCTGGGAACCATATATTAAATGGCTTTTCAGAAAAGGGAGATGGGAGAAGAGCTTTCAGTACTTGTAGGACCGATGCTCATTTCCTATTCTAGCCTCCAAAAACAGATTCAGTTGCATTTTCCAGCGTGTTTTGGATGCGCCTTTGCAAATCATCGACAAACTTATTTAGTACTATTTTGCAAATAGGGTTACATTGTTGCAACATTGTGTTCCCTAATTGCTTGATTTTTTAAATGCAACAATTGATAAAGACACCTGATAACTGCTCTGTGGAGTCTTATTTTGCGTCTACTTCTTATCTCCACTATTCTGACTTCTCCTGTCTGCTTACTTTGTGCCTTCCAACGCACAATGCGAACTACAGGTAGTGCTGCAGGGCCCACACCCTTTTAGTTGCCTTACAGAGCAGCTCTGGAGCTATTACAGTGCCCAGCTGCTGCAAGTAATCAGCTTGAATGCTTCAGGGGCTGGGGCATAGCCAACATGAGCCCCACACCGAAGTAGGGTGGAGGTGTTTAATGCGAACTAGGGGTCATCCAAGCGCCGCAAAAGGCCGCCATGCCCTGCACGCCCCTTTTCTCTTTTCATATGCAGACGAGGGTTGAAGCCAACTTTGACCCACTGCTTGGATGACATCACCATAAGCAAATCCATCTGCTGCAGGCCTTCCCCCAGGAATGCTTGCACTAGTTGTTGCATTTTGTTTGTTGTTTGGGGGTGCTTCAGTATTAGGTAGCCTTCTCCCCTCCCATGTTCATCTGAAAATATGTGTTCTCCCTGCAGTTGTTGTCCCCAGATGAGAGTTCCCTTGTGCTGCCTCAGTTGAATCTCCTTTACTTGACAGAGATGTGCCTGAGCAGCGGCCCTCCCCAGCCCTATCCCAAATCATACTTATTTTGCATAGGAGATACCATGGTCATGAAGATTGTTCTCCCAGGGTGAGGTTCATTCATTGCATTCTGGGTATGCTGACCCCTGTGATTTCCCCAAATGTGGGAAACTTGACAGCATTATTTGTGGTAGTGGGGGACTGTGTTTGTGCTTTCCTCTGGTCAGCTCTGGTAAAAGTCAGATTTCTTTGTCTCAGATCTTCCTCTAGCCTTGTTCTTCTTTCGAGAGTTTCCTTGTGCTGCCTCAGTTGGATCTCCTTCACTTGACAGGGGGGTGCCCGAGCAACGACCCTCCCCAGCTCTAGCCCAACTCCTACTTACCTGCCAGGTGAGATACTATGATCATGAAGGTGCTTCTCCCAGGGCAAGGCTCACCCATTGCACTCTGGGTGTGCTGCTCCTGCGATTTCCCCAAATGTGGGAAACTTGACTGCATAATTTGTGTTTCCCCTGGTCGGCTCTCGTATAATTCAGATCTCTTTGTCTCAGGTCTCTCTCCAGCCTAGTTTGCTGTCTGTTTCCACTTCTCTTTTCTTGAGCCGCTCCCTTCTATGCCCTTGCGCACTATCCCAGGATAATTATTGTAGCTGGTCTGCGGGTAACAGCTCTCAGATCCACTTCTAGAAAAAATGCAACAATGTAATTTGAGTGACAAACTGCAGAGATGAACGCTTTCTGTGACTGCTGCACAGGGATCACACAAACTCTATTCATAGGGCTGACTTCACTTAGGGGAGATGTTCTCGCCCCGCAAAGAAGTGCGAGTATATACCGCACTTACGGTACCATTGGATTTACAGATATTTTTTTGCAATACACTATGGGGGTCATTCTGAGTTGATTGCTCGCTATTTAAAACGGTGGAGTTAACATATCTCACGTGGAAGGTGATCATGTTATTAGCCTTGGCTTCGGCTAGGCGAGTGTCGGAATTAGCGGCTTTGTCACATAAAAGCCCATATTTGGTGTTCCATGTGGATAGAGCGGAATTGCGGACCCATCCTCAATTCCTACCAAAAGTGGTCTCATCTTTTCATATGAACCAACCTATTGTGGTGCCTTTGGCTACGCGTGACTTGGAGGATTCCGAGTTACTTGATGTGGTCAGGGCTTTGAAAATTTACGTGGCCAGGACGGCTAGAGTCAGGAAAACTGAAGCGCTGTTTGTCCTGTATGCAACCAACAAGATTGGTGCCCCTGCTTCAAAGCAGGCTATTGCTCGCTGGATTTGTAACACGATTCAGCAAGCGCATTCTATGGCTGGATTGCAGTTACCGAAATCGGTCTAGGCCCATTCCACGAGGAAAGTGGGCTCTTCTTGGGCGGCTGCCCGAGGGGTCTCGGCACTACAGCTGTGTCGAGCTGCTACTTGGTCAGGTTCAAACACCTTTTCAAAATACTATAAGTTTGATACCCTGGCTGAGGAGGAACTCATGTTTGCTCAATCGGTGCTGCAGAGTCATCCGCACTCTCCCGCCCGTTTTGGAGCTTTGGTATAATCCCCATGGTCCTTACGGAGTCCCCAGCATCCTCTAGGACGTTAGAGAAAATAAGATTTTAAACCTACCGGTAAATCTTTTTCTCGTAGTCCGTAGAGGATGCTGGGCGCCCGTCCCAAGTGCGGACTACTTCTGCAATACTTGTATATAGTTATTGCTTCAATAAGGGTTATGTTAGAGTTGCATCGGTCCTGCACTGATGCTACAGTATGTTGTTTTTTCGTACTCATAACTGGGTAGTTTATCACAAGTTATACGGTGTGATTGGTGTGGCTGGTATGAATCTTGCCCTGGATTAACAAAATCCTTTCCTCATACTGTCAGTCTCCTCTGGCGCATAGAGGGAGGAGCCAGTGCACACCCAGAACTAAAGTCTTTCTTAAAGTGCCCATGTCTCCTGCGGAGCCCGTCTATCCCCATGGTCCTTTCGGAGTCCCCAACACCCTCTACGGACTACGAGAAAAAGATTTACCGGTAGGTTTAAAATCTTATTTTCTACTTTATTCTTTTCTATCCTAGTTTATTACGACCAACTCTCATCCAAGGAGTTTGATATTCTACTACCTGCATGCAATTTAAATTGCTTAAATTGTTTATATGGTTGATTTGTCCTTCACAACCCATAATCTGCAACTTGGATGTACTTGTGTCATTGAAAATCTTATAATAAAAATGTTTATATATTGAAAAAAAAAGTTATAAGACATATGCATTCAATATTTGAAGAAACAAAATAAAATAAAGCTATGTATTGGGTTTCACTAACAAGCACATTGGAAGACTTGACTACTGTTAAAAGACATGCATTACATGGTATAGAGCCACAAACCACAATGTAGTAAAATAAAAACAAACTTACATGTGCTAGAGCTGGGGAGGGTCGCTGCTCGGGCAGCCCCCTGTCAAGTGAAGGAGATCCAACTGAGGCAGCACAAGGGAACTCTCGAAAGAAGAACAAGGCTAGAGGAAAATCTGAGACAAAGAAATCTGACTTTTACCAGAGCTGGCCAGAGGAAAGCACAAACACAGCCCCCCACTACCACAAATAATGCAGTCGAGTTTCCCACATTTGTGGAAATCACAGGGGTCAGCATACCCAGAATGCAATGAATGAACCTCACCCTGGGAGAACAATCTTCATGACCATGGTATCTCCTATGCAAAATAAGTATGATTTGGGATAGGGCTGGGGAGGGCCGCTGCTCAGGCACATCTCTGTCAAGTAAAGGAGATTCAACTGAGGCAGCACAAGGGAACTCTCATCTGGGGACAACAACTGCAGGGAGAACACATATTTTCAGATGAACATGGGAGGGCAGAAGGCTACCTAATACTGAAGCACCCCCAAACAACAAACAAAATGCAACAACTAGTGCAAGCATTCCTGGGGGAAGGCCTGCAGCAGATGGATTTGCATATGGTGATGTCATCCAAGCAGTGGGTCAAAGTTGGCTTCAACCCTCGTCTGCATATGAAAAGAGAAAAGGGGCGTGCAGGGCATGGCAGCCTTTTGCGGCGCTTGGATGACCCCTAGCTCGCATTAAACACCTCCACCCTCCTTCGGTGTGGGGCTCATGTTGGCTATGCCCCAGCCCCTGAAGCATTCAAGCTGATTTCTTGCAGCAGCTGGGCACTGTAACAGCTCCAGAGCTGCTCTGTAAGGCAAATAAAAGGGTGTGGGACCTGCAGCACTACCTGTAGTTCGCATTGTGCGTTGGAAGGCAAAAAGTAAGCAGACGGGAGAAGTCAGGATAGTGCGCAAGGGCATAGAAGGGAGGGGCTCAAGAAAAGAGAAGTGGAAACAGACAGTAAACTAGGCTGGAGAGAGACCTGAGACAAAGAGACCTGAATTATACGAGAGCCGACCAGGGGAACACAAATTATGCAGTCAAGTTTCCCACATTTGGGGAAATCGCAGGAGCAGCACACCCAGAGTGCAATGGGTGAGCCTTGCCCTGGGAGAAGCACCTTCATGATCATAGTATCTCACCTGGCAGGTAAGTAGGAGTTGGGCTAGAGCTGGGGAGGGTCGCTGCTCGGGCACCCCCTTCTCAAGTGAAGGAGATCCAACTGAGGCAGCACAAGGAAACTCTCGAAAGAAGAACAAGGCTAGAGGAAGATCTGAGACAAAGAAATCTGACTTTTACCAGAGCTGACCAGAGGAAAGCACAAACACAGTCACTCACTACCACAAATAATGCAGTCAAGTTTCCCACATTTGGGGAAATCACAGGGGTCAGCATACCCAGAATGCAATGAATGAACCTCACCCTGGGAGAACAATCTTCATGACCATGGTATCTCCTATGCAAAATAAGTATGATTTGGGATAGGGCTGGGGAGGGCCGCTGCTCAGGCACATCTCTGTCAAGTAAAGGAGATTCAACTGAGGCAGCACAAGGGAACTCTCATCTGGGGACAACAACTGCAGGGAGAACACATATTTTCAGATGAACATGGGAGGGCAGAAGGCTGCCTAATACTGAAGCACCCCCAAACAACAAACCAAATGCAACAACTAGTACAAGCATTCCTGGGGGAAGGTCTGCAGAAGACGGATTTGCATACGGTGATGTCATCCAAGCAGTGGGCCAAAGTTGGCTGGAACCCTCATCTGCATATGAAAAGAGAAAAGGGGTATGCAGGGCATGGCGGCCTTTTGCGGCGCTTGGATGACCCCTAGTTCGCATTAAATACCCCCACCCTCCTTCTGTGTGGGGCTCATGTTGGCCATGCCCCAGCCCCTGAAGCATTCAAGCTGATTTCTTGCAGCAGCTGGGCACTGTAACAGCTCCAGAGCTGCTCTGTAAGGCAAGTAAAAGGGTGTAGGCCCTGCAGCACTACCTGTAGTTTGCATTGTGCATTGTAAGGCACAAAGTAAGCAGACGGGAGGAGAAGTCAGAATAGTGCACAAGGGTATAGAAGGGAGGGGCTCAAGAAAAAAGAAGTGGAAACAGACAGTAAACTAGGCTGGAGAGAGACCTGAGACAAAGAGATCTGAATTATATGAGAGCCGACCAGGGGAAACACAAATTACGCAGTCAAGTTTCCCACATTTGGAGAAATCACAGGGGCAGCACACCCAAAGTGCAATGGGTGATCCTTGCCCAGGGAGAAGCAACTTCATGATCATAGTATCTCACCTGGCAGGTAAGTAGGAGTTGGGCTAGAGCTGGGGAGGGTCGCTGCTCGGGCACCCCCCTGTCAAGTGAAGGAGATCCAACTGAGGCAGCACAAGGGAACTCTCGAAAGAAGAACAAGGCTAGAGGAAAATCTGAGACAAAGAAATCTGACTTTTACCAGAGCTGACCAGAGGAAAGCACTACCACAAATAATGCAGTCGAGTTTCCCACATTTAGGGAAATTACAGGGGCAGCACACCCAGAGTGCAATGGGTGAGCCTTGCCCTGGGAGAAGCACCTACATGATCATAGTATCTCACCTGGCAGGTAAGTAGGAGTTGGGCTAGAGCTGGGGAGGGTCGCAGCTCGGGCACCCCCCTGTCAAGTGAAGGAGATCCAACTGAGGCAGCACAAGGGAACTCTCGAAAGAAGAACAAGGCTAGAGGAAGATCTGAGACAAAGAAATCTGACTTTTACCAGAGCTGACCAGAGGAAAGCACAAATACAGTCCCCCACTACCACAAATAATGCAGTCAAGTTTCCCACATTTGGGGAAATCACAGGGGTCAGCATACCCAGAATGCAATGAATGATCCTCAACCTGGGAGAACAATCTTCATGACCATGGTATCTCCTATGCAAAATAAGTATGATTTGGGATAGAGCTGGGGAGGGCCGCTGCTCAGGCACATCTCTGTCAAGTAAAGGAGATTCAACTGAGGCAGCACAAGGGAACTCTCATCTGGGGACAACAACTGCAGGGAGAACACATATTTTCAGATGAACATGGGAGGGCAGAAGGCTGCCTAATACTGAAGCACCCCCAAACAACAAACCAAATGCAACAACTAGTGCAAGCATTCCTGGGGGAAGGCCTGCAGCAGATGGATTTGCATATGGTGATGTCATCCAAGCAGTGGGTCAAAGTTGGCTTCAACCCTCGTCTGCATATGAAAAGAAAAAAGGGATGTGCAGGGCATGGCGGCCTTGTGCGGCACTTGGATGACCCCTAATTCACATTAAACACCTCCACCCTCCTTCGGTGTGGGGCCCATGTTGGCTATGCCCCAGCCCCTGAAGCATTCAAGCTGATTTCTTGCAGCAGCTGGGCACTGTAACAGCTCCAGAGCTGCTCTGTAAAGCATGCAAAAGGGCGTGGGCCCTGCAGCACTACCTGTAGTTTGCATTGTGCGTTGGAAGGCACAAAGTAAGCAGACGGGAGAAGTCAGGATAGTGCGCAAGGGCATAGAAGGGAGCGGCTCAAGAAAAGAGAAGTGGAAACAGACAGCAAACTAGGCTGGAGAGAGACCTGAGACAAAGAGATCTGAATTATACGAGAGCCGACCAGGGGAAACACAAATTATGCAGTCAAGTTTCCCACATTTGGGGAAATCGCAAGAGCAGCACACCCAGAGTGCAATGGGTGAGCCTTGCCCTGGGAGAAGCACCTTCATGATCATAGTATCTCACCTGGCAGGTAAGTAGGAGTTGGGCTAGAGCTGGGTAGGGTCGCTGCTCGGGCACTTCCCTGTCAAGTGAAGGAGATCCAACTGAGTCAGCACAAGGGAACTCTCGAAAAAAGAACAAGGCTAGAGGAAGATCTGAGACAAATAAATCTGACTTTTACCAGAGCTGACCAGAGGAAAGCACAAACACAGTCCCCCACTACCACAAATAATGCAGTCAAGTTTCCCACATTTGGGGAAATCACAGGGGGTCAGCATACCCAGAATGCAATGAATGAACCTCACCCTGGGATAACAGTCTTCATTACCATGATATCTCCTATGCAAAATAAGTATGATTTGGGATAGGGCTGGGGAGGGCCGCTGCTCAGGCACATCTCTGTCAAGTAAAGGAGATTCAACTGAGGCAGCACAAGGGAACTCTCATCTGGGGACAACAACTGCAGGGAGAACACATATTTTCAGATGAACATGGGAGGGCAGAAGGCTGCCTAATACTGAAGCACCCCCAAACAACAAACCAAATGCAACAACTAGTACAAGCATTCCTGGGGGAAGGTCTGCAGAAGACGGATTTGCATACAGTGATGTCATCCAAGCAGTGGGCCAAAGTTGGCTGGAACCCTCATCTGCATATGAAAAGAGAAAAGGGGTATGCAGGGAATGGCGGCCTTTTGCGGCGCTTGGATGACCCTTAGTTCGCATTAAACACCCCACCCTCCTTCGGTGTGGGGCTCATGTTGGCAATGCCCCAGCCCCTGAAGCATTCAAGCTGATTTCTTGCAGCAGCTTGGCACTGTAACAGCTCCAGAGCTGCTCTGTAATGCAAGTAAAAGTTTGTGGGCCCTGCAGCACTACCTGTAGTTTGCATTGTGCATTGGAAGGCACAAAGTAAGCAGACAGGAGGAGAAATCAGGATAGTGCACAAGGGTATAGAAGGGAGGGGCTCAAAAAAAAAGAAGTGGAAACAGACTGCAAACTAGGCTGGAGAGAGACCTGAGACAAAGAGATCTGAATTATATGAAAGCCGACCAGTGGAAACACAAATTATGCAGTCAAGTTTCCCACATTTGGGGAAATCACAGGGGCAGCACACCCAGAGTGCAATGGGTGAGCCTTGCCCTGGGAGAAGCACCTTCATGATCATAGTATCTCACCTGGCAGGTAAGTAGGAGTTGGGCTAGAGCTGGGGAGGGTCGCTGCTTGGGCACCCCCCTGTCAAGTGAAGGAGATCCAACTGAGGCAGCACAAGGGAACTCTCGAAAGAAGAACAAGGCTAGAGGAAGATCTGAGACAAAGAAATCTGACTTTTACCAGAGCTGACCAGAGGAAAGCACAAACACAGTCCCCCACTACCACAAAAAATGCAGTCAAGTTTCCCACATTTGGGGAAATCACAGGGGTCAGCATACCCAGAATGCAATGAATGAACCTCACCCTGGGAGAACAATCTTCATGACCATGGTATCTCCTATGCAAAATAAGTATGATTTGGGATAGGGCTGGGGAGGGCCGCTGCTCAGGCACATCTCTGTCAAGTTAAGAAGATTCAACTGAGGCAGCACAAGGGAACTCTCATCTGGGGACAACAACTGCAGGGAGAACACATATTTTCAGATGAACATGGGAGGGCAGAAGGCTGCCTAATACTGAAGCACCCCCAAACAACAAACCAAATGCAACAACTAGTGCAAGCATTCCTGGGGGAAGGCCTGCAGCAGATGGATTTGCATATGGTGATGTCATCCAAGCAGTGGGTCAAAGTTGGCTTCAACCCTCGTCTGCATATGAAAAGAGAAAAGGGGCGTGCAGGGCATGGCGGCCTTTTGCGGCGCTTGGATGACCCCTAGTTCGCATTAAACACCTCCACCCTCCTTCGGTGTGGGGCTCATGTTGGCTATGCCCCAGCCCCTGAAGCATTCAAGCTGATTTCTTGCAGAAGCTGGGCACTGTAACAGCTCCAGAGCTGCTCTGTATGGCAAGTAAAAGGGTGTGGGCCCTGCAGCACTACCTGTAGTTTGCATTGTGCGTTGGAAGGCACAAAGTAAGCAGATGGGAGAAGTCAGGATAGTGCGCAAGGGCATAGAAGGGAGCGGCTCAAGAAAAGAGAAGTGGAAACAGACAGCAAACTAGGCTGGAGAGCTCTTCTGTCTATATTTTGCAAACCTGCTCTTGTCCTCTCCAGCTGCTCCATGTAGATTTGACGTCTGGAAAGGTGCATAACCCACTGACAAGCAGGCACACTCCTGCATGAGTTTTCTCTCTCACTAGCTGGATGATACACAATCATTTGCATGTGCTCCACCTCTGACACACCACCCACCCAACCACCCAGTGACCAGAGCCACCCACAAGCCAACTGGCTCCGTGATTTAATTTGCACAGTGTAGTCATCCAGGCAGCATGTCCTTCTCAATGGAAGGATCTCTGGTTCCATGGAATCTTCCACATTGGAATGCTGCGGAATAAAAAGGATTTAAATATTCAGCTTGCTAGCATTCAATGTACCTGCGGCTTGGCTTTAGCACATGGGTCTTCATCCTGTGGCCCTCCAGCTGCTGTGAAACTACACATCCCAGCATGCCCTGCCACAGTTTTGCTATTAAGGTATGCTAAAACTGAGGCAGGGCATGCTGGGATGTGTAGTTCCACAGCAGCTGGAGGGTCGCAGGTTGAAGACCCATGTTCTAGCATGCCTGTTCTATGATGCATGTACCGTGATGTCACAATCAGCTTGGAATGGGGTGTCTAGCAGGCATTTGCTGACAGCCACTTGAGGGAGTCACACATCAGGAGATGCAGCATATCGGAGGTCTTCGATGCCTTTCCAGCAAATGCACACCACCTGCTGCTGGTCTGGACACAAAACAATGCCCACAATTGAAGTCCCAAAATGCCCAACTACAGGATTCATGTAAGTAGTGAATTTAGGAATGAATTTAGAAGTAGGAAATTAAGTTAGTTCACAAGTACATTCAAATTCAGATCTAAAGTCTAGGTAGGCCTCACATCCTGGCAGCCCCCAGCACTTAAAAATGCCTTGATTAGAGGTAGAGAATTAAATGTAGATAAAAAGTAGACACAAAATAAGACTCCACAGAGCAGTTATCAGGTGTCTTTATCAATTGTTGCATTTAAAAAATCAAGCAATTAGGGAACACAATGTTGCAACAATGTAACCCTATTTGCAAAATAGTACTAAATAAGTTTGTCGATGTAAGACATTTGCAAAGGCGCATCCAAAACACGCTGGAAAATGCAACTGAATCTGTTTTTGGAGGCTAGAATAGGAAATGAGCATTGGTCCTACAAGTACTGAAAGCTCTTCTCCCATCTCCCTTTTCTGAAAAGCCATTTAATATATGGTTCCCAGATAGGGGACATATCAGATATTGCCTTTCAAAAGCAGCAAATATCATACCACTTCTATTGCCATCAAAGATAAACATTGATTGTTTTCAGATATTGGATTGAAAAAGCAGTCTTTATTGACATAAAGAAGCAAAAAAACATACATAAACATTACACACATAAGTACCGTTTTGCAGCACAGCCAAAACACAATACAAATGCTGTCGGTATAGTACAGTTCAAGAACTACAGCACAGGCCAGCCTACACTATAAATCATGAACTGCACTATACATTTAAACAATACAATAATACAACAGTTAATAAGGCTATGGGTGTGGAGTGTAAGAGGGTGAAGGAATCACAAGCCCGAAGCTTTATTGAAAGACAGACACATATAAAGGGAGGATTAATAAATACAAAGATATCCTTTACTATAGAATGTAGTCCAATCCGGTCTTTCAACTCTTCCACAACTGAAAAACGGATAGTGTTCCCAAGCCTTCCATCCTGGAATATCTTCAGTCTCTCGCCAATGAAGAAAACAATCCCTCCAGCAGACTCTTCAACCACGATACAAGATCACAGCCAAAAGGGCGAGAAGCAACTACACTTGCGTTTAACCAAAATGGCTAAAACTTAGTGAAGGAAAGTGCAGTGCACCAAAACATAAGCTGACACAATCATGGAGAATGCGCCAGCATATATGCTCTTCTATCTATATTTTGCAAACCTGCTCTTGTCCCCTCCAGCTGCTCCATGTAGATTTGACGCCTGGCAAGGTGCATAACCCACTGACAAGCAGGCACACTCCTGCATGAGTTTTCACTCTCACTAGCTGGATGATACACATTCATTTGCATGTTGTCACAAACTGAGGGCTGGTGCTGACCAGGGGGAAGCCTCAGTTGTAGGGGCTGAGGTATATGTGTACCTGGGAGGCAGTACAGGGTTCTTAGACAAGCAGGGAACCTTTAGAACAAATGCCCGAAGGCGTGACCAAGACAACGAAGGAAAGTTCAAAGGTTTATTAAACACAGTTCAGAGGAATACGGATGACTTGGTACAGGTAACAGGAATCACAGTTCAGAGAAATACTTGGGATCGATGGCGGAGCACCGATGGAGACTTGGGATCGATGGCGGAGCACCGATGGAGACTTGGGATCGATGGCGGAGCACCGATGGAGACTTGGGATCGATGGCGGAGCACCGATGGAGACTTGGGATCGATGGCGGAGCACCGATGGAGACTTGGGATCGATGGCGGAGCACCGATGGAGACTTGGGATCGATGGCGGAGCACCGATGGAGACTGGGGATCGATGGCGGGACACCGATGGTGACTGGGGATCGATGGCGGAACACCGATGGCTACTGGGGATCGATGGCGGAACACCGATGGTGACTTGGGATCGATGGCGGAACACCGATGGTGACTGGGAATCGATGGCGGAACACCGATGGTTACTGGGGATCGATGGCGGAACACCGATGGTTGCTGGCAGGGCAGAGCACCGCTGGAAGCTAGAAGCTGGAAGCCGGTCTCAGGTAACTGCCAGTCACAGGGAGCAATGTAGACACTGCAGAGTCAGGCTGTACAGCAGAGAAAGTCCATGGAAGGACTGCACACTGGAATCACTGAAGACAATTGAAGCACTGACAAATCTTTCCAGCCCAGGAACAAGATATTTATACCAGCTGGGAAACAGGGATTGGCTGGCTGATTAAGCAGAGTCCAGAGTGCAGCTGCTGGGTAATCAGGCCGAGAGCAGAGTACAGCTGATAGGCTGAAAAGTAACATGTGATGAAAACAAACATGGCTGCGCCCATGTTTGAACTTGGAGGGAAAGACTGTTTGTAACTTGCATGTGAAACTTAACCCTGATGCTGCCAGAATCACAGTAAAGAGATTAGAAACAATGAGATGCAGCGTGCTGCACACAGACAGTGCAGATGGAATCCAGGCTTGGAACACTGGGACAGTCTCAGGAGACATTTGGAAGGTAAATACTGATAAGGAATTACCTGGATCGTGACAGCACCCCCTCCTTTAGGAGTGGCCCCAGGACACTTCTTATAAATTCTTTACCTGAACAAACGGAAGGATCTAGATTGAATCCTGATGAACTTGAACTGGCTGGAACCAGATGAGACTGTACTGGACCTATGGACGAGACCAGATTGAGTCCAGACAAACTTGAACCAGCTGAGACCGGCGGAGACTTTGGGCCGACGGATAGGACAGGATTGAGTTTGGAGACCGTTGAATCAGCTGGAACTGAAGGAGTCTTTGGACCTACGGATGGAACCGGATTGGGTCCACAGATATCGGAATCGGCTGGAACTGAAGGAGTCAGAATCCGGTTAGAACCGGAATGAGTTGTATCAGAGTGTTCAGTTAGACCATCCTGGACATGGTCCATGCTGGATGCCAACAGGGTGGTGCTCTCTGAAGACGGCAAACTGGAGTTCATAACTGCATCTGTAGCACAAAAATTTCCATCTGGGAACTTGGCTCTGGATACTTCCCTTGGGGCTGAAACTTTGGTGACCCCTCCTGGGGTTGACGAATCAGACACCTCTCTCAGGGTTGTTTTCTCCAGCACCCCTCCTGGGGTTGACAGATCATAAACTCCTTTTTGAGAAGACTCATATGCCCCTACTAGAGCTTGAACATTGGATACCCCTCCTGGGGTTGTAGACACAGACGCCCCTTCTTGGGCTGTAGACACAGACGCCCCTGAACCACGGAGGGTTACTTGTATTCCATCCAGCCGAGAGGAGAGGTCCTGGAGACAGCGGATCACATGGCCCTGTGCAGTCTCCTGACGTTCAAGGCAGGCTGCAAGTTCTTGCATCGGCCTGGTCGCTTGGACCTGGTCTCCGGCCGGATCCATTGGGTCAGTGCTTACTGTCACAAACTGAGGGCTGGTGCTGACCAGGGGGAAGCCTCAGTTGTAGGGGCTGAGGTATATGTGTACCTGGGAGGCAGTACAGGGTTCTTAGACAAGCAGGGAACCTTTAGAACAAATGCCCGAAGGCGTGACCAAGACAACGAAGGAAAGTTCAAAGGTTTATTAAACACAGTTCAGAGGAATACGGATGACTTGGTACAGGTAACAGGAATCACAGTTCAGAGAAATACTTGGGATCGATGGCGGAGCACCGATGGAGACTTGGGATCGATGGCGGAGCACCGATGGAGACTTGGGATCGATGGCGGAGCACCGATGGAGACTTGGGATCGATGGCGGAGCACCGATGGAGACTTGGGATCGATGGCGGAGCACCGATGGAGACTTGGGATCGATGGCGGAGCACCGATGGAGACTGGGGATCGATGGCGGGACACCGATGGTGACTGGGGATCGATGGCGGAACACCGATGGCTACTGGGGATCGATGGCGGAACACCGATGGTGACTTGGGATCGATGGCGGAACACCGATGGTGACTGGGTATCGATGGCGGAACACCGATGGTTACTGGGGATCGATGGCGGAACACCGATGGTTGCTGGCAGGGCAGAGCACCGCTGGAAGCTAGAAGCTGGAAGCCGGTCTCAGGTAACTGCCAGTCACAGGGAGCAATGTAGACACTGCAGAGTCAGGCTGTACAGCAGAGAAAGTCCATGGAAGGACTGCACACTGGAATCACTGAAGACAATTGAAGCACTGACAAATCTTTCCAGCCCAGGAACCCAGGAACAAGATATTTATACCAGCTGGGAAACAGGGATTGGCTGGCTGATTAAGCAGAGTCCAGAGTGCAGCTGCTGGGTAATCAGGCCGAGAGCAGAGTACAGCTGATAGGCTGAAAAGTAACATGTGATGAAAACAAACATGGCTGCGCCCATGTTTGAACTTGGAGGGAAAGACTGTTTGTAACTTGCATGTGAAACTTAACCCTGATGCTGCCAGAATCACAGTAAAGAGATTAGAAACAATGAGATGCAGCGTGCTGCACACAGACAGTGCAGATGGAATCCAGGCTTGGAACACTGGGACAGTCTCAGGAGACATTTGGAAGGTAAATACTGATAAGGAATTACCTGGATCGTGACACATGTGCTCCACCTCCGACACACCGCCCACCCAACCACCCAGTCACCAGAGCCACCCACAAGCCAACTGGCTCCGTGATTTAATTTGCACAGTGCAGTCATCCAGGCAGCATGTCCTTCTCAATGGAATAATCTCTGGTTCCATGGAATCTTCCGCATTGGAATGCTGCGGAACAAAAATGATTTAAACATTCAGCTTGCTAGCATTCAATGTACCTGCGGCTTGGCTCTAGCACATGGGTCTTCATCCTGTGGCCCTCCAGCTGCTGTGAAACTACACATCCCAGCATGCCCTGCCACAGTTTTGCTATTAAGGTATGCTAAAACTGAGGCAGGGCATGCTGGTATATGTAGTTCCACAGCAGCTGGAGGGTCGCAGGTTGAAGACCCATATTCTAGCATGCCTGTTCTATGATGCATGTTCCGTGATGTCACAATCAGCTTGGAATGGGGTGTCTAGCATGCATTTGCTGACAGCCACTTGAGGGAGACACACATCAGGAGATGCAGCATATCGGAGGTCTTCGATGCCTTTCCAGCAAAATGCACACCACCAGCTGCTGGTCTGGACACAAAACAATGCCCACAATTGAAGGCTCAAAATGCCCAACTACAGGATTAATATAAGTAGTGAATTTAGGAATGAATTTAGAAGTAGGAAATTAAGTTAGTTCACAAGTACATTCAAATTCAGATCTAAAGTCTAGGTAGGCCTCACGTCCTGGCAGCCCCCAGCATTTAAAAATGCCTTGATTAGAGGTAGGGAATTAAATGTAGATAAGAAGTAGACACAAAATAAGACTCCACAGAGCAATTATCAGGTGTCTTTATCAATTGTTGCATTTAAAAAAATCAAGCAATTAGGGAACACAATGTTGCAACAATGTAACCCTATTTGCAAAATAGTACTAAATAAGTTTGTCGATGTAAGACATTTGCAAAGGCGCAAACAAAACACGCTGGAAAATGCAACTGAATCTGTTTTTGGAGGTTAGAATAGATGCAGGATCAAGTAGCTCAATGGGTAGGGTATTTGATTAGAATTCAACAGGTTATAGGTTTGAATCCTGGGTATGATAGTTTGAGGTGTTATTTAATAAAGTATGTTTATATATTAGTCACACATGGTTTACTTGTACAAATGGCATGTCACCAGTTAGTGCTGACTGCTGATATGCCATTTGCACAAACACGCCATGTGTGACTGTATATGCATTTAAGGAGGGCACCCCGGCAATACCACAAACCATTGAGTGTCAAGTATACTAGATATATCTTCATATCTCATGTGCTTTCTCTGAGACCAATCTTGTTATGCCCCTTCCCCACAAGGCATGCGCCTTTTGTCCATATTGCAAAAATGGGGAGGGGGGAGGGGGGCATATAATTATCTGTCACAGGGCACCAAAAAGTCTAGTTATGGCTCTGGTATGCATTATGCATTCTGGCTGACCATATCTCCAACACTGGCTGGTTGGAATAGAAATCCGGTTATCTATGTGAGCAAATGACCATCAACGATTTACTCTCAAACACTAGAAAATGGACAAAAATGGTCCCCTAAACAAATTGGTTAAATTTTGGGTTTAACCAATTTGTGTAATGACCATTTTTGACCACTTTTCTAGTGTTTGGGAGCAAATGGTTAATTGACATTTGCTCCTATACATTACCAGATTTTCATTCCATCCATCCAGACTGGATAGATAGCCTGACAGATAATTGTGTAGTGTACGCCCAGGATAACTGTCAGTTGTGCTTTCTTTTATGACGGCACATAAATGGGTGGGCAGATCCAGAGCAAGCACTGCCCACTCATGCATAGTTGTCAACTGATGTGAAGTTCCAGTGGGCAATCTCAGTTATAAAGAAAAGTATCTGGAAATTGTCCCTAGTTTAAAAAAAAAATAAAAAAAAATTGATCAACTCCATTTATTTAGTATGATATCCCAGGTGATAGGATGCCGGCAGTTAGAACAACATACTTTATTAAATAACACATCTCAAACTACCATACCCAGGATTCAAACCTATAACCTGTTGAATTCTAATCAAACACCCTACCTATTGAGCTATTTGATCCTGCATAAAAATTGTGAACATTATATGAAGCTATTGGTACTTTGAAAAAAAAAGTATCAGCATTACAACGCAGCAGATCCATGCAGTTTGCAGCCACACACTACATGTATCTGCTCAGCCACAATGCTGATTATTTCTTCACAAAGTACAAGGTGAGCTCCAAACAGAATTCTCTAGCTTAGAATTATGCCAAACCTAGAAGTCGGGCCCCCCACCCTGGGATCCCCCAGAGGGAGGCCTGCACCGTCATGCGGCAGGCTTGTCCGTTTTGGAAGCAGGCTGATGGGCAGCCCAGGCTTGCTTCAGTCTGGGCTTGGCAGGTCTGGAAGCATGAGCTTGCTTTGGGTATGCCTGACAGTAGTATAGTGAACCACTTTCCGTCAAACTCATTTTTGACAGGTGGGAACGCCTCTAATTATGCAAACCACACCCAGATCCTCCCCTAACCCCACCCAGATACACCCTTAACCACGCCCCTAACCACGCATCCTGATACGCCCACTTTTCATTCCCTTCTGCTGGTATTTTATATGAAATAAGCCTACAAAATCAGTTATAAGCGCTTTTTATACATTGTGTATTATCACTGATGATGCAACGATGTATATTATTTCAAAATGATTTATAAAATAAGTATTAACTCTTAATATTAATAATATTATATGAAGAAATCATTGTGTGTTTAAAGTATTTTTTTCTTCATACATTCACTGTGGTTCTGGGATCCTCTTACACGCTGAAAGTCCGGAGGGGGGATGATGAGTGGCCTGTTGTTTAAGATAAATGCTAATAATGAGGGCTACCAGCACCCAACATGACTTGTGTAATTAGATAAGAAATTGCTAACTTTAAAAAAAAAAAAAATGCATATTACAAATACTCAGCAAAACACAGTACACATTTTTTTTTTGATCAGAGTGCTGATGCTAATAATAAAAATACAATGTTTTACATGTCTATTTATAATATGCTGGTGCTTCATCTTTTTGACTTCGCCCTTGATATTTTAGGAACAATAGTATATATTGTATATGAATCAATGTTTTGGCTCATAGGACCGTTATCATGAGGTATACTGCAAATATGGCTTGTTTATAATCATTCTGATGTATAAGTGTATACTATTCCCAATTGATTTATCACTGATGATGGAGCGTTGTATATTATTACCAATTGATTTATAAAATAAACGTGCTGATTCGATCATGATATAATTTTGCATTTTAAAATGATTTTTAAAATGAGTCATTGCTGGAGGACATATTTTTTTTTCTTCATACAGTCACTGATCTAAATATCTCACAGAAAATGGGGTGTATGATCTAACCATCATTTCAAAAAATATATACTTTATTCATGCTGGACATGCTCAGACATGTATATACATGTATTATTTTAAAAAAATATTTGCGTTATTTTTGCAAACATATGTAGAAACAGCATATTTGTGCTTAAGTCGTGGAATTTTTTTTTAAATATGTGCATTTTTGTTACATCAATAAGGTAAGTTTATTAAATATTAATTATATATTAAAGAAGCCTTGTTATCCATCACAAGAAGCAAATCAAAAGAAAATTCACTGATTCCGTAATTTTAACCAATTTAAATAAAGGTTGTATTTTATTTTAACTCAGTGTTTAAAATACCTTTTTTTCCCACCAAGTAATTGCTGGTGGGTTGCTCTAATGAAAGACCCTTACAAGACATGTACTGTGCCAGATAAGACTTTACTTACAATTCTGTTACAGGACATCTCTATTCTACAAAGTGATAACAACTGTTTAATATCACATTCATATCTTTCCTTGAAATGTAAGTGTACATTGTACTTATTGTATCCTCTTTTCATTTTCTGAACATGCTCTGCAAAATGATCTTTCACAGATTGCTGCAAGTACTGTTCACTAATTGTATACTGCAACTCTAGTAGTAGTATGACATCTTGTTCACTGGTGGTTAATACAGTATGTGCATTTTCGTAATAAAAAAAGTATATTTGCATTTTTGTTACATCAACAATACAAGTTTATTAAAGGTTTATGATATATTAAAGAAGCCTCCTTGTTATTCATCACAAGAAGCAAATCAAATAAATTATTTACACATATATTATATTACATTTTTCTTATGCCAGCACTGCTATTATATATTTGGTGCCACAGTAACTAAACAGGAAGGGAGAACAGTGTTATTGTGAGGCTGGACATGACAGGACAGGAAGCAGGCAGTGGTGATACAGTATGAAGTAGAGATGGTTCAATCTGCTGAAAAGCTCTTTGAGGTATGAATTTCAGAAGGCTGTGTATTTGGAATGGATGCATGTTTTTATGTAAAATGTGTGGTGTTATTGAGTGTAGATTGTGTTAGAAAGTGTTCAGTGAATGTACATGAACATTAATGTATCCACAGCAAGAAATCCACAGTTTCTAACATGTTGCTGCTTTGATGTAGCATATGGATAATCATTGATATATTTTTGTTACAGTACATATGATATAAAAAAATACTAAAAAAAAATTCTAAAGTAAAAAATTAGGCTCCATTCAGAAATAGTAAAATGTAAAAATAAACAGTATGTAGGTTTGGTGCTTCCATTTTTGTAGATGTTGAATTGCCAGAAATAGGTGAACTTTTCTCAGTTGTCTGTTCATTGTAACATGTTTAACTTTTTTGAGTGGAGTCTATTTTATAAATATAGTACAATATTCTTGTATTAGAAAATAGCAGAACAGTGAACAAGGAGCAGCTAAGTTGTAAAAACAAAAGATTTCACTTTTGCATCTTTAAATGCTGCAAAAACAATTAGTATAATTCCACTTAATTCAGGAACAAATCATATTTTGCAGTTCTCTTTAAGGATACGTAAAAAAGACCAAAGCACATGCAACAGGACAACACCGTGTGACCAAGTATACGGAAACCTACTCACATGTATTAAATCCATTTAAAACATAATATAATAAGCCACCATACAGCAAGTTACCCCCCTTTTTGTGTAAGATTTCTACTTGATGTAAAGATGGCAATGAGCACTTCAAACCTACAATGCCCCAATCAAATTAGGTGCAGCTGGAAAATCCTACAGTCAGCAAAAATGACAAATACTTCTGATCCAAGGGAGCTGGTGCCGGTAGTAAACGTGACGTGTAAACAACTCTGCTAATTATCTAAAATATATGTGGAGTTTTCAGAAAACCAGAAGTAACATGGCCGCCAAACCAGTACTGCAAGTATTCCAGTAAGCGTTCCAAGTGCTCCAAACAGAAAGTAATGTGCCCATTCTTACACTGTATTCTAAAGACTTAAACAGGAAGTATATGCGTCCATTCATGCGGTCCACACCATCACTAGTGCAGGAGTTGCAGAGCACACGATATGATAATCATTAGGTATCTTCATTTTAAAGCTTTGAGTTCCATTGGCATCATAAGTTTTTTAAAGGATATTTGTTGCATTCAAAAAAAGATTTAAAAATATACAGTACATTAAAATAAACATAATACATAAATAGGTTTTTTTTCTCCAAGTCATAGGGCGATCACAAAAGTCTCTTACACGACATGTGTTGTTTTAGATAAGAGCTTAGATACAACACCACACCTTTGTGCAAAATTAACCCTTAGATGGTGCAACTTAGAGGAAGATTGATAAAGTCTCCATTTACATTATCCCAATATGGTATATTACTACTCTATACCAATATTCTTTACAAGCCAGCATACAACTAATATGGAATGGATCATGTTGTGCAGTAACTTAGAGGAAGAATTATGTATTTTATACCCAGAGAGGCACTGGTTACAGATACTCAATGCAGAGGAATGGCACATTAGGTGTAAAATGTCATATTTGTTTCTACACAGGGCAGTGGTATCTACAGCTCCCACACACCGCTGTGATTTAGTCTTCCGGGATATTACATGTTGATAGACCCATTTGAATTTGCTACCAGTATTAGCATTGGAAGACCTGAAAAAATACCAATTGTCACAGTAACAGGCTTATCTATAAATCTGGCATTGGAAAGGTATAGCGGATGAAATGTAGTTCAAAGGGGTTGTATTCTAATTCTACCTTTTCAGATTTTATACAGCATTAGTGGTTTATCTGAATGGGCATAACAATTTTTCTCCTTGTTATACAAGGCCTTGGGACTGTATAAGAGTTAAAATGACTCCAAGAAAAAATGGATTGATACTGCGTCCCACTGAGTGCCATCAGAAACAGCATTGCTGTAACAATTCCTGTCATTTGTAATAGTGGTTAAATAGACTTTAATCTGTGTTACCCATGGATATTTACATATGTATACATATGTATGGTTAATATTATTTATAGCACATTAATTGCCAGTTATTGATTTATAATTATTTGTATCTCTACATCTACTGTAATTTATATATGATAAATCCATGTTATCCATCTGGAAATAGTAAACTTTTCTTACAGTTGTTATCAAAGGATATATAATGTAAACTTCCTATCAAAATTTCCCTTAATATTTGCTTTTAGTAATAATACTGGACTTTGCTGTGGCAGTTTGCTAATATATCACCCCTAGACTATGAAAGCGGTGTTGAAACATTTATAAAATTAGATTACTTACATTTAAGAAGAAATAATTTGTGAATTAATCCTCTCAATCATGGACATATTGTGTTTAATTTTTGCATAATGTTATTTTACAGATTTTTCCAGTGAAACTTAATGTTAGTATTGTAAACGTGTGCTGTCCAATAGGCACACAGACATTTGCCCTCAAGGTTTACAGTCCCTGAGGCCCTCCACAGAGGGTTGTATGACTTTTTTTCATTATGCTGTGTGTATTTAGTACTTATTTTGTGCTTGTATAAATGAAATCCACATATGGAAATCCCTAAAACCTGGACTGTAGGGTGCCTTGAGGCCCGCGTTTGGGTACCACTTTACTAGTGAGTACAATTCAGACAAAACCAACTACAGAGGAGCAATGAAATTGTGCATGCAATCATCATTTCCAGGGATCTGCCAGTTTTTAATACAGAGTCACATGTGACAGTCATGCTCATTCTAATGGAAGCTGGAATCCAAGGGCGTAGCTACCATAGGTGCAGGCAGTGCAGCTGCTATGGGGACCAGAGCTGAGAGGGGCTCAACTTCCCTGTCACAGTTACATGTGTTATAACCATTTTTCGCCATTGGATGATACATAGGGGCTTTACAAACTTTTGCCTTGGGGCCTACAATATATCTAGTTATGCCCCAGTACCTGCTCATCATAATGTTGCTTAAAATAAACTGGAGGGCATTGGAATGTTACATAACATGAACCAGGGAACTGCAATGTGGCACAATATGAAGTGAAGGCACTATAATGTAGCATAATAGGTAGTATGTGCACTGTAATGTGGCATAATATGAACTGGGGACTCTATATGTCATAATGTGAATTGGGGATACTGTGTTATATAATATGAATTGGCAGCCCTACAAAGTGACATAATATGAACCACCAGAGCACTACTAATCATAAAATAAACTATTACACTTCCATAGGGAATACATTAACTAAGGCACTACTATGGATTAGATAATCAACTACTGTAGGGCACTATAATGGGGCATAAAATGAACAACTTCTGTGGTGAGGTGTCTCTCTAAAACCATTGGGACAGTGGCCTCTTCAAAATGTTGTTATGGGGCCCACAAAGTTCTGGCTACGCCCCTGCTGGAAGCCATGTGATTCACAGGTAATAGTATAAATGTCTGATAGGAGTTTCTGTGTGAACTTTGTGGGCCCCATAACAACATTTTGAAGAGGCCACTGTCCCAATGGTTTTAGAGAGACACCTCACCACAGAAGTTGTTCATTTTATGCCCCATTATAGTGCCCTACAGTAGTTGATTATCTAATCCATAGTAGTGCCTTAGTTAATGTATTCCCTATGGAAGTGTAATAGTTTATTTTATGATTAGTAGTGCTCTGGTGGTTCATATTATGTCACTTTGTAGGGCTGCCAATTCATATTATATAACACAGTATCCCCAATTCACATTATGACATATAGAGTCCCCAGTTCATATTATGCCACATTACAGTGCACATACTACCTATTATGCTACATTATAGTGCCTTCACTTCATATTGTGCCACATTGCAGTTCCCTGGTTCATGTTATGTAACATTCTAATGCCCTCCAGTTTATTTTAAGCAACATTATGATGAGCAGGTACTGGGGCATAACTAGATATATTGTAGGCCCCAAGGCAAAAGTTTGTAAAGCCCCTATGTATCATCCAATGGCGAAAAATGGTTATAACACATGTAACTGTGACAGGGAAGTTGAGCCCCTCTCAGCTCTGGTCCCCATAGCAGCTGCACTGCCTGCACCTATGGTAGCTACGCCCTTGGATTCCAGCTTCCATTAGAATGAGCATGACTGTCACATGTGACTCTGTATTAAAAACTGGCAGATCCCTGGAAACGATGATTGCATGCACAATTTCATTGCTCCTCTGTAGTTGGTTTTGTCTGAATTGTACTCACTAGTAAAGTGGTACCCAAACGCGGGCCTCAAGGCACCCTACAGTCCAGGTTTTAGGGATTTCCATATGTGGATTTCATTTATACAAGCACAAAATAAGTACTAAATACACACAGCATAATGAAAAAAAGTCATACAACCCTCTGTGGAGGGCCTCAGGGACTGTAAACCTTGAGGGCAAATGTCTGTGTGCCTATTGGACAGCACACGTTTACAATACTAACATTAAGTTTCACTGGAAAAATCTGTAAAATAACATTATGCAAAAATTAAACACAATATGTCCATGATTGAGAGGATTAATTCACAAATTATTTCTTCTTAAATGTAAGTAATCTAATTTTATAAATGTTTCAACACCGCTTTCATAGTCTAGGGGTGATATATTAGCAAACTGCCACAGCAAAGTCCAGTATTATTACTAAAAGCAAATATTAAGGGAAAATTTGATAGGAAGTTTACATTATATATCCTTTGATAACAACTGTAAGAAAAGTTTACTATTTCCAGATGGATAACATGGATTTATCATATATAAATTACAGTAGATGTAGAGATACAAATAATTATAAATCAATAACTGGCAATTAATGTGCTATAAATAATATTAACCATACATATGTATACATATGTAAATATCCATGGGTAGCACAGATTAAAGTCTATTTAACCACTATTACAAATGACAGGAATTGTTACAGCAATGCTGTTTCTGATGGCACTCAGTGGGACGCAGTATCAATCCATTTTTTCTTGGAGTCATTTTAACTCTTATACAGTCCCAAGGCCTTGTATAACAAGGAGAAAAATTGTTATGCCCATTCAGATAAACCACTAATGCTGTATAAAATCTGAAAAGGTAGAATTAGAATACAACCCCTTTGAACTACATTTCATCCGCTATACCTTTCCAATGCCAGATTTATAGATAAGCCTGTTACTGTGACAATTGGTATTTTTTCAGGTCTTCCAATGCTAATACTGGTAGCAAATTCAAATGGGTCTATCAACATGTAATATCCCAGAAGACTAAATCACAGCGGTGTGTGGGAGCTGTAGATACCACTGCCCTGTGTAGAAACAAATATGACATTTTACACCTAATGTGCCATTCCTCTGCATTGAGTATCTGTAACCAGTGCCTCTCTGGGTATAAAATACATAATTCTTCCTCTAAGTTACTGCACAACATGATCCATTCCATATTAGTTGTATGCTGGCTTGTAAAGAATATTGGTATAGAGTAGTAATATACCATATTGGGATAATGTAAATGGAGACTTTATCAATCTTCCTCTAAGTTGCACCATCTAAGGGTTAATTTTGCACAAAGGTGTGGTGTTGTATCTAAGCTCTTATCTAAAACAACACATGTCGTGTAAGAGACTTTTGTGATCGCCCTATGACTTGGAGAAAAAAAACCTATTTATGTATTATGTTTATTTTAATGTACTGTATATTTTTAAATCTTTTTTTGAATGCAACAAATATCCTTTGAAAAACTTATGATGCCAATGGAACTCAAAGCTTTAAAATGAAGATACCTAATGATTATCATATCGTGTGCTCTGCAACTCCTGCACTAGTGATGGTGTGGACCGCATGAATGGACGCATATACTTCCTGTTTAAGTCTTTAGAATACAGTGTAAGAATGGGCACATTACTTTCTGTTTGGAGCACTTGGAACGCTTACTGGAATACTTGCAGTACTGGTTTGGCGGCCATGTTACTTCTGGTTTTCTGAAAACTCCACATATATTTTAGATAATTAGCAGAGTTGTTTACACATCACGTTTACTACCGGCACCAGCTCCCTTGGATCTGAAGTATTTGTCATTTTTGCTGACTGTAGGATTTTCCAGCTGCACCTAATTTGATTGGGGCATTGTAGGTTTGAAGTGCTCATTGCCATCTTTACATCAAGTAGAAATCTTACACAAAAAGGGGGGTAACTTGCTGTATGGTGGCTTATTATATTATGTTTTAAATGGATTTAATACATGTGAGTAGGTTTCCGTATACTTGGTCACACGGTGTTGTCCTGTTGCATGTGCTTTGGTCTTTTTTACGTATCCTTAAAGAGAACTGCAAAATATGATTTGTTCCTGAATTAAGTGGAATTATACTAATTGTTTTTGCAGCATTTAAAGATGCAAAAGTGAAATCTTTTGTTTTTACAACTTAGCTGCTCCTTGTTCACTGTTCTGCTATTTTCTAATACAAGAATATTGTACTATATTTATAAAATAGACTCCACTCAAAAAAGTTAAACATGTTACAATGAACAGACAACTGAGAAAAGTTCACCTATTTCTGGCAATTCAACATCTACAAAAATGGAAGCACCAAACCTACATACTGTTTATTTTTACATTTTACTATTTCTGAATGGAGCCTAATTTTTTACTTTAGAATTTTTTTTAGTATTTTTTTATATCATATGTACTGTAACAAAAATATATCAATGATTATCCATATGCTACATCAAAGCAGCAACATGTTAGAAACTGTGGATTTCTTGCTGTGGATACATTAATGTTCATGTACATTCACTGAACACTTTCTAACACAATCTACACTCAATAACACCACACATTTTACATAAAAACATGCATCCATTCCAAATACACAGCCTTCCGAAATTCATACCTCAAAGAGCTTTTCAGCAGATTGAACCATCTCTACTTCATACTGTATCACCACTGCCTGCTTCCTGTCCTGTCATGTCCAGCCTCACAATAACACTGTTCTCCCTTCCTGTTTAGTTACTGTGGCACCAAATATATAATAGCAGTGCTGGCATAAGAAAAATGTAATATAATATATGTGTAAATAACTTATTTGATTTGCTTCTTGTGATGAATAACAAGGAGGCTTCTTTAATATATCATAAACCTTTAATAAACTTGTATTGTTGATGTAACAAAAATGCAAATATACTTTTTTTATTACGAAAATGCACATACTGTATTAACCACCAGTGAACAAGATGTCATACTACTACTAGAGTTGCAGTATACAATTAGTGAACAGTACTTGCAGCAATCTGTGAAAGATCATTTTGCAGAGCATGTTCAGAAAATGAAAAGAGGATACAATAAGTACAATGTACACTTACATTTCAAGGAAAGATATGAATGTGATATTAAACAGTTGTTATCACTTTGTAGAATAGAGATGTCCTGTAACAGAATTGTAAGTAAAGTCTTATCTGGCACAGTACATGTCTTGTAAGGGTCTTTCATTAGAGCAACCCACCAGCAATTACTTGGTGGGAAAAAAAGGTATTTTAAACACTGAGTTAAAATAAAATACAACCTTTATTTAAATTGGTTAAAATTACGGAATCAGTGAATTTTCTTTTGATTTGCTTCTTGTGATGGATAACAAGGCTTCTTTAATATATAATTAACATTTAATAAACTTACCTTATTGATGTAACAAAAATGCACATATTTAAAAAAAAATTCTACGACTTAAGCACAAATATGCTGTTTCTACATATGTTTGCAAAAATAACGCAAATATTTTTTTAAAATAATACATGTATATACATGTCTGAGCATGTCCAGCATGAATAAAGTATATATATTTTTGAAATGATGGTTAGATCATACACCCCATTTTCTGTGAGATATTTAGATCAGTGACTGTATGAAGAAAAAAAAATACGTCCTCCAGCAATGACTCATTTTAAAAATCATTTTAAAATGCAAAATTATATCATGATCGAATCAGCACGTTTATTTTATAAATCAATTGGTAATAATATACAACGCTCCATCATCAGTGATAAATCAATTGGGAATAGTATACACTTATACATCAGAATGATTATAAACAAGCCATATTTGCAGTATACCTCATGATAACGGTCCTATGAGCCAAAACATTGATTCATATACAATATATACTATTGTTCCTAAAATATCAAGGGCGAAGTCAAAAAGATGAAGCACCAGCATATTATAAATAGACATGTAAAACATTGTATTTTTATTATTAGCATCAGCACTCTGATCAAAAAAAAAATGTGTACTGTGTTTTGCTGAGTATTTGTAATATGCATTTTTTTTTTTTTAAAGTTAGCAATTTCTTATCTAATTACACAAGTCATGTTGGGTGCTGGTAGCCCTCATTATTAGCATTTATCTTAAACAACAGGCCACTCATCATCCCCCCTCCGGACTTTCAGCGTGTAAGAGGATCCCAGAACCACAGTGAATGTATGAAGAAAAAAATACTTTAAACACACAATGATTTCTTCATATAATATTATTAATATTAAGAGTTAATACTTATTTTATAAATCATTTTGAAATAATATACATCGTTGCATCATCAGTGATAATACACAATGTATAAAAAGCGCTTATAACTGATTTTGTAGGCTTATTTCATATAAAATACCAGCAGAAGGGAATGAAAAGTGGGCGTATCAGGAGGCGTGGTTAGGGGCGTGGTTAAGGGTGTATCTGGGCGGGGTTAGGGGAGGATCTGGGTGTGGTTTGCATAATTAGAGGCGTTCCCACCTGTCAAAAATGAGTTTGACGGAAAGTGGTTCACTATACTACTCCTGACCTTGGGTACGCTTTACCTTGAGGATGAAAGGGCCAAGGGAAAGTACTTTTAGCCTTCTGCGTGGTAGGAGTCATACTAGGTAGGCAAGCTGTTTTAGCAGTAGCCAGATCAGCTACAATCTTATTGAGGTCTTCTCCAAAGAGAATGTCTCCCTTGAAAGGAAGCACCTCCAGGGTTTTCTTGGAATCCATATCCACCGACCAGGATCTCAACCAGCTGTATAAAGTATTACCTTGGAACTGGCTCTCCACTCCCCATTATCTGGTTATCATGGCTTCCTCCGCCAGTGTCCAGACTCGCTTGCTGAAGCTCGGCCACTTCTTCCTAGCAGCAGGCTCCTGGATCACTGGGCAGCAGAGGTGCTTGGGAGCCAGAAGGGGGCGGAGCAATCAGGCAGGCAGTTGCAGTGCTGCCCAGCTATCTGTGGTGTGAGAAGAAGCAGGGGCACCCCACCGCTTGCAGTGCTGCAGCTAGCGGTGGTGGCAGCGGCGAGGCTGCTGGGCTGGGTCTTGAAAAAGGTGGAAAGAAGGGTGTTACGGCATGGAATGTACAAACTGCGAGACCCTGCTGGTAGCGCCTTTGTCTATTTAGTAGGAAGGGCACGTAACAGCCGGAGGGCAATGGAGGAAGCCCCTTTAGGGCTGGAGCCCGGCGGCAACTGACTCCGTTGTCTCTGGCAGTTCCGCCCCTGGACTAGAGGAATGGTCAAGAACATGGCAACATTTAATGCCAAAAAATGCAAAATCATACACGTCTCAAAAATACAAAGGCTAACTATAATATTAAGGGCATTATAATGGCAAGAGGAAAGCTATCTAAGTATTACTATTTCAGGTGAGCAATGTAACAAAGCAATAGGAAAGGCAAGTCAGATGCTTGTTTGCATAGGTAAAGAACCAGTAGCAGAAAAAAGTAATACAGGTTGAGTATCCCATATCCAAATATTCCGAAATACGGAATATTCCGAAATACGGACTTTTTTGAGTGAGACTGAGATAGTGAAACCTTTGTTTTTTGATGGCTCAGTGTACACAAACTTTGTTTAATACTCAAAGTTATTAAAAATATTGTATTAAATGAACTTCAGACTGTGTGTATAAGGTGTATATGACACATAAATGAATTCTGTGAATGTACACACACTTTGTTTAATGCACAAAGTTATAAAAAATATTGGCTAAAATGACCTTCAGGCTGTGTGTATATGGTATATATGAAACATAAATGCATTCTGTGCTTAGATTTAGGTCCCATCACCATAATATCTCGTTATGGTATGCAATTATTCCAAAATACAGAAAAATCCGATATCCAAAATTCCTCTGGTCCCAAGCATTTTGGATAAGGGATACTCAACCTGTAATGCCACTGTATAGGTCCTTGGTACAGCCACATTTAGAATCCTGTGTTCAGTTCCAGAAGCCATATCTCAAGCGCCTTGAGTCCTGTTGGAGAAAGAGCACTATATAAATAATTAGTATCAAAATTTGTTTCACGGCACCCCTAGGCCAAAGTTTTTTTTATTGAGAAATTCAGAAAAAAATATAAAATTAAGTAAATTGTGTTTATAGCATGTCATCCTCAGGTTCAGTTATGTTGTGAGGGAATGGTTTTGCCAATTTAATAAAGTATAAATCATTTTAATTGGTCCTGGACCACCAAACTTTGCTACCAGTGCAAGAACCCCAGTTTGGAAACTACTGCCATAAAATAAACCTTTTTTGTTTTTTTTAAACTACATGTAATACACCTTAGATCTCAGTTCCTAAAAGGTTTTAAACCCTTGCATACAGTAAACTACACATATTTAAAAATCCTACACCGGGCACAAGTGCTCACGGGCCAATTTCATGGCAGTCTCGGATAGGAGGGCATTGTGGATTCATCAAGGGAATGCTGATGCTGACTCCAAGAAGCCTCTTCAAGATCGCAGGAGCAGAGTCCTCTGCTTCTGCCAAATCCACTGCATGACGCTGGGGCTCTCTTGCAGGAGCCCACACCAGTGGGGGGCACCAGGGGTGGAACTACTGGCAGGGCAGGCAGTGCATTGCACTGGGGCCCCGCCGCACTCAAGGGCCCACAGCCGCCGGCATTACAATGAGTCACAATGACTCATTGTATCATGCCGCAGCCGCACACCAGCGCTCCCGTCGGGTCTGCGTCCTGCGACTCCCGCCGCCCGTCGTAACGAACAGATCAGGCCAGGGCACTACGGGCAGCAGCCGCAGCACCAGACAGGCTGCCGCCTCTGTAACACACGAAGAGGGAGGAGGGTCGCTTGGAGATGAGAGGAGCAGCGGCACGGGGGGGAGGAGGAGGAGGAGGGAGGTGAAGGAAGGAGCCGCAGCAGCGCTTTGTTACTGGTGGAGGCGCTGCTGCTGCTGCCCCTCTGCTTCACTATAGGCTGTCTTCCGAGAACAGCCTATAGTGAAGCAGAGGGGCAGCAGCAGCAGCGCCTCCACCAATAACACAGCGCTGCTGCGGCTCCCTCCTCCACCTCCCTCCTCCTCCTTCTCTACTGCCCGGGAATCGTCAAGCTGCACGAGGAGCCTGAGCCAGCGGAGAGGGTAAGTATAATTCTTCTTTCTTTCTTTCTTTCTTTCTTTCTTTCTTTCTTTCTTTCTTTCTTTCTTTCTTTCGTCTCTTTCTTTCTTTGTTGGGACTGCCTGCCGCTATGTGTAAAAAGGGGGAATCTGCCTGCCGCTATGTGTAAAAAGGGGGAATCTGCCTGCCGCTATGTGTATAAAGGGGGAATCTGCCTGCCGCTATGTGTAAAAAGGGGGAATCTGCCTGCAGCTATGTGTAAAAGGGGGGAATCTGCCTGCAGCTATGTGTTAAAAGGGGGAATCTGCCTGCAGCTATGTGTAAAAAGGGGGACTGCCTGCCGCAATGTGTAAAAAGGGGGAATCTGCCTGCCGCTATGTGTAAAAAGGGGGAATCTGCCTGCAGCTATGTGTAAAAAGGGGGACTGCCTGCCGCAATGTGTAAAAAGGGGGAATCTGCCTGCCGCAATGTGTAAAAAGGGGGAAGCTGCTTGCCGCAATGTGTAAAAAGGGGGAATCTGCTTGCCGCAATGTGTAACAAGGGGGAATCTGCCTGCCGTAATGTGTAACAAGGGGGATGCTGTCTGCCGTAATGTGTAACAAGGGCACGCTTTCTGCCATAATGTGTAACAAGGGCAAGCTGTCTGCTGTAATGTGTAACAAGGGCAAGCTGTCTGCTGTAATGTGTAAAAAGTGTACGATGTCTGCCATTATGTGTAACAAGGGCAGGCTGACTGCTGTTATGTGAAAAAAGTGTACGCTGTCTGCCGCTATGTTTAACAAGGGCAGGCTGTCTGCCGTTATGTGTAAAAAGTGTACGCTGTCTGCCGCTATGTTTAACAAGGGCAGGCTGTCTGCCGTTATGTGAAAAAAATGTACGCTGTCTGCCGCTATGTGTAACAAGGGCACGCTGTCTGCCGTTGTGTAAAAAAGGGGGATGCTGTCTGCCGTAATGTGTAAAAAGGGGACGCTGTCTGCTGTAATGTGTAAAAAGAGGACGCTGTCTGCTGTAATGTGTAAAAAGAGGAATCTGTCCGCCGTAAGGTGTAAAAGGGTCTCTAGAAAGGAAGGCTGCGCTTGAGAGGAAATGAGCAATATCCACTAAATGTACTCAATTAATAACAATTTATTAAAAACATATATTTACTTAAAAAACTGTGATATTATGTGCAATTACATTATACCATATGCATGCTATGGAGTTGTAAATTTTACCCAGGTGTTATTCCGGACATGTATCATAAGACTCTGGAGGATCTGTTCCAAATATTGCCCAAAGACGGTTTATAACCAGTAATTTTCCACTATATAAGTCCCATTCAAATGGTACCAGAAGAGTCCTTTGTAAATTCCTTTGAAAAAGCTGCAAGGCATATGCAGCGAAACGCGTCAGGTTATCTGGATACTGCATGCTTTGAGCACGACTATCTTCAACCGGATCTGAACCAGCCCACAACAATTTCCAGCTACCCAGAGGAACTCCAGAGAGGCACCATCCAAACACCGCATTGCATGAGGTACCCACAAACTTTGGGACATTTACATCTTTTAAAATCCTCTAGCGGTCCATGGAATTTACAAAGGACTCTTCTGGTACCATTTTTGCATGCAGGGGTGGGGCTCCAATGCCGTTTCTTGCACACACTGCTAAAATGTCTAGTTACGGCACTGTTGCTAGGTATCCACTTCCCTGAGCAGGCCCCCCTCACCAGATCCTCTCCAGGGGTGAGGGGGTGGACTTGGATGGGAAGGGATGGGGGGGGGGCCCAAGCCATTTTGTCGCACATGGGCCCACTGCTCGCTAGTTCCGCCACTGGGGGGCACGTCTAAAACTCTTCAGTCAGTTCTGGATTCATTCGGACCTGGACTCGTGGGTTTTACAAATAGTGTCCCAAGGGTACAAACTGGGGTTTCAAGAAGTTCCCCCTCACTGATTGTTCAAATCAGCCTTAGTCAGCAGGGAGAAGGTTTTTATTCAAGCCTCTTAGTGGTCCCGAAGCCGGACGGCTCAGTCAGACCAATCTTAAATCTGAAATCCCTTAATTTCTACCTAAAGAAATTCAATTTCAAGATGGAATCTCTCAGGGTAGTGATCTGCAGTCCGGGGGATAAAGGAGATTTCCTGGTTTTGGTAGACATAAAGGATGCCTACTTACATGTTCCCATTTAGCCACTGCATCAAGCTACCTGAGGTTTGCAATTCAGGATTGTCATTACCAATTTCAGACGTTGCCGTTTGGTCTGTCCACGGCTCCGAGGATTTTCACCAGGGTGATGGCGGAAATGATGGTTCTCCTTCGCAAGCAAGGAGTCACAATTATCCCGTACTTGGATGATCTCCTGATAAAGGCGAGATCCAGGTACCAGTTGGTGCAAAACATCTACTCTCCCTGACAGTTCTTTAACAACATGGTTGGCTCCTAAACTTGCCAAAATCGCAGTTGGTCCTAATGACGCGGTTGTTGTTTTTGGGAGTGATACTGGACACAGAAGAGGTTTTCTTCTAGTGGAATGGCTCTGGAGATCCAGAGTCTGGTCAAACAAATTCTGAAACCAGCAAGAGTGTTAATCCATCAATGCATTCGGTTGCTGGGGAAGATGGTTGCGGCCTACGAGGCCATTCAGTTTGGCAGGCTCCATGCCAGAGTGTTCCAGTGGGACCTGTTGGACAAGTGGTCCGGATCCCACCTACACATGCACCGGAGGATAATCCTGTCTTCCAAGACCAGAATCTCACTCCATTGGTGGCTGCACAGTTCTCACCACCTAGAGGGGCGATGGTTTGGGATCCAGGACGGGATCCTAGGGACCACGGATGCAACCCTCCGAGGCTGGGGAGCAGTCACACAGGGGGAAAACATCCAAGGAAGATGGTCAAGTCAGGAAAGTTGTCTCCACATAAATGTTCTGGAGTTAAGGGCCATTTAATAACTGCAGACACAGTACGCACTGGGACGGGTGCCCAGCATCCTCTACGGACTAAGAGAAAAGGATTTACCAGTAGGTATTAAAATCATATTTTCTCTAAAGTCCTAGAGGATGCTGGGGACTCCGTAAGGACCATGGGGATAGACTGGCTCCACAGTAGACATGGGCACTTTAAGAAAGACTTTAGTTCTGGGTGTGCACTGGCTCCTCCCTCTATGCCCCTCCTCCAGACCTCAGTTTGATACTGTGCCCAGTGGAGACTGGGTGCTTTTCAGGAGCTCTCCTGAGCTTTCTGACAGAAAGTATTTTGTTAGGTTTTTAATTTTCAGGGAGCACTGCTGGCAACAGACTCCCTCATCGAGGGACTGAGGGGAGAGAAGCAGCCCTACTCTCTGAGTTGCAAGGTCCTGCTTCTTAGGCTACTGGACACCATTAGCTCCAGAGGGATTGGTACGCAGGATCTCACCCTCGCCGTCCGTCCCAGAGCCGCGCCTCCGTCCCCCTCGCAGAGCCGGAAGATAGAAGCCGGGTGAGTATGAGAAGAAAAGAAGACTTCAGAGGCGGCAGAAGACTTCATGATCTTCACTGAGGTAACGCACAGCACTGCAGCTGTGTGCCTTTGCTCCCATACACCTCACATACTCCGGTCACTGTAAGGGTGCAGGGCGCAGGGGGGGCGCCCTGGGCAGCAATATAAACCTCTTTCGCAAAAATATAACATATATACAGCTGGGCACTGTATATATGTATGAGCCCCCACCAATTTTACAGTTTAAGCGGGACAGAAGCCCGCCTCCGAGGGGGCTGGGCTTCTCCCTCAGCACTCACCAGCGCCATTTTTTCTCCACAGCACCGCTGAGAGGAAGCTCCCCGGACTCTACCCTGCTTATACCACGTTAGACAAGAGGGTTGAAAAGAGGGGGGGGGGGGCACATAATTCGCAAATTACATACAGCAGCACTACTGGGCAAACATTAAGTTACTGTTTTATTCCTGGGTTATATAGCGCTGGGGTGTGTGCTGGCATACTCCCTCTCTGTCTCTCCAAAGGGCCTTGTGGGGAAACTGTCTTCAGAAAAAGCATTCCCTGTGTGTGTGGTGTGTCGGTACACGTGTGTCGACATGTCTGAGTAAGAAGGCTATATTAGAGAGGAGCGGGAGCAAATGAATGTGGTGTCTCCGCCGACAGCTGATTGGATGGATATGTGGAATGTTTTAAATGCTAGTGTAAACTCATTGCACAAAAGATTAGACAAGGCAGAAGCTTTGGGACAGTCAGGGTCTCAACCCATGCCTGATCCTATGTTGCAGGGACTGTCAGAGTCTCATAAGCGCCCACTATCCCAGTTTGTTGACACAGATACCGACACGGATTCTGACTCCAGTGTCGATTACGATGATGCAAAGTTACAGCCAAAATTGGCAAAATCCATTCGATTTATGATTATGGCAATAAAAAATGTTTTGCACATCACAGAGTAACCCCCTGTCGCTGACAAGAGGGTACATATGTACAAGGGAAAGAAGCCTGAGGTAACCTTTCCCCCCTCACACGAGCTGAACGAGTTATGTGAAAAAGCTTGGAAATCTCCAGATAAAAGACTGCAGATTTCCAAAAGGATTCTTATGGCGTATCCTTTCCCATCAACGGATAGGTTACGATGGGAATCCTCCCCTAGGGTGGACAAAGCATTAACACGCTTATCCAAGAAGGTAGCCCTCCCGTCCCAGGATACGGCTACCCTCAAAGAGTGTGCTGACTGCAAACAGGAGATTACCCTGAAGTCCATTTATACACATTCAGGTACCTTACTCAGACCGGCAATTGCGTCAACCTGGGTGTGTAGTGCTGTAGCGGCATGGACAAATGCCTTATCTGAGGGGATGGATAGCCTAGACAAGGATACTATTTTATTGACCCTGGGGCATATAAGAGATGCTGTCCTATATATGTGTGCATGCAAACTACCGGTGGTGCTGCAGGGCCCACACCCTTTTACTTGTCTTGTAGAGCAGCTCTGAAGCTGTTACAGTGCCCAGCTGCTGCAAGAAATCAGCTTGAATGCTTCAGGGGCTTGGGCATGGCCAACATGAGCCCCACACCGAAGGAGGGTGGGGGTGTTTAATGCAAACTTGGGGTTATCCAAGCGCCGCAAAAGACCGCCATGCCCCGCATGCCCCTTTTCTCTTTTCATATACAGATGAGGGTTCCAGCCAACTTTGGCCCACTGCTTGGATGACATCACCGAATGCAAATCCGTCTGCTGCAGACCTTCCCCCAGGAATGCTTGCAATAGTTGTTGCATATGGTTTAATGTCTGAGGGTGCTTCAGTATTAGGCAGCCTTCCGCCCTCCCATGTTCATCTGAAAAGATGTGGTCTCCCTGCAGTTGTTGTCCCCAGACGAGAGTTCCCTTGTGCTTCCTCAGTTAAATCTCCTTAACTTGACGAGGGTGTGCCCGAGCAGCCGCCCTCCCCAGCCCTTTCCCAACACATACTTATCTTGCATATGAGATCTCTTGATCATGAAGATAGTTCTCACAGGTTGAGGTTCATCCTGGCCCCGCTCCCCGCTGGAGAGCGCTGATGGGGACAGCAGCGGGGCTTCAGCAGCAGGGTGAGTATGTGTGGCCAGAGACCTCCCTTCCCATGTGCAGGCCTGCAGTGTGTGCCGCGCAGGATGGGGCATGTGACACTCTCCCTCCCTGGGGCTCTTCCAGATGTAGCTCCTCAGCAGTATTTTTCCCGGGCTGCGCGGCGCTCTCCCCGACTGGCATCCGCCCTGGAACACTGCCTTCCTCAACGCAACATCAGCAGGGGGCCCGGGCCTCATCACCTTCCCAGGTCTTTCTCATGTATGTATCATGTATGTGTGTGTGATATATGTATGAATCATATATGTTTGTGATATATATATATATATCTATCTATCTATCTATCTATCGTATGTGTGTGTATATATGTATCTATCATGTATGTATGTATGTATCTATCTTGTATGTATGTGTTCTATCTATCTATCTATCTATCTATCTATCTATCTATCTATCTATCTATCGTGTGTGTGATATATGTATGTATCTATCATGTATGTGTTATATGTATGTATCACACCTTCCTCTATACATATACATACATACATACATACATACACACACCTATATCTGTACGTACACTGACATACACACACCAACATCTATACATAAACACGCTGACCCCTAAACGTACACCAACGTACCCACATGTGAATCTATACATACATGTGCTGACACCTGGACATACACTGATGTACCCACACCTAACATCTATACATACACATGCTAACAACTGGACGTATACAGACGTACCCACATTTGCATCCATGCATATATAGATGTAGGTGTGTGTACGTCAGTGTACGTCCAGGTGTCAACGCGTGTATGTATAGATGCAGGTGTGGGTACGTCTGTGTATGTCCAGGTGTCAGAATGTGTATGTATAGATGCAGGTGTGGGAACGTCAGTGTAGGTTCAGGTGTCAGCGCGTGTATATATAGATGCAGGTGCTTGTATGTCCAGATGTCAGTGCATGTATGTATAGATGCAAGTGTGGGTACGTCGGTGTATGTCCATTTGTCAGCGCGTGTATATATAGATGCAGGTGCTTGTATGTTGGTGTATGTCCAGGTGTCAGCATGTGTATGTATAGATGCAGGTGTGGGAATGTTGGTGTATGTCCAGGTGTCAGGGCGTGTATGTATGGATATTAGGTGTGGGTACATCAGTGTATGCCCAGGTGTTAGCGCATGTATGTATAGATGCATGGTATCTCCTATGCAAAATAAGTATGACTTGGGATAGAGCTGGGGAGGGCCGCTGCTCAGGCACATCTCTGTCAAGTAAAGGAGATTCAACTGAGGCAGCACAAGGGAACTCTCATCTGGGGACAACAACTGCAGGGAGAACACATATTTTCAGATGAACATGGGAGGGCAGAAGGCTGCCTAATACTGAAGCACCCCCAAACAACAAACCAAATGCAACAACTAGTGCAAGCATTCCTGGGGGAAGGCCTGCAGCAGATGGATTTGCATATGGTGATGTCATCCAAGCAGTGGGTCAAAGTTGGCTTCAACCCTCGTCTGCATATGAAAAGAGAAAAGGGGCGTGCAGGGCATGGCGGCCTTTTGCGGCGCTTGGATGACCCCTAGTTCGCATCAAACACCTCCACCCTCCTTCGGTGTGGGGCTATGCCCCAGCCCCTGAAGCATTCAAGCTGATTTCTTGCAGCAGCTGGGCACTGTAACAGCTCCAGAGCTGCTCTGTAAGGCAAGTAAAAGGGTGTGGGCCCTGCAGCACTACCTGTAGTTTGCATTGTGCGTTGGAAGGCACAAAGTAAGCAGACGGGAGAAGTCAGGATAGTGCGCAAGGGCATAGAAGGGAGCAACTCAAGAAAAGAGAAGTGGAAACAGACAGCAAACTAGGCTGGAGAGAGACCTGAGACAAAGAGATCTGAATTATACGAGAGCCGACCAGGGGAAACACAAATTATGCAGTCAAGTGTCCAACATTTGGGGAAACCGCAGGAGCAGCACACCCAGAGTGCAATGGGTGAGCCTTGCCCTGGGAGAAGCACCTTCATGATCATAGTATCTCACCTGGCAGGTAAGTAGGAGTTGGGCTAGAGCTGGGGAGGGTCGCTGCTCGGGCACCCCCCTGTCAAGTGAAGGAGATCCAACTGAGGCAGCACATGGAAACTCTCGAAAGAAGAACAAGGCTAGAGGAAGATCTGAGACAAATAAATCTGACTTTTACCAGAGCTGACCAGAGGAAAGCACAAACACAGTCCCCCACTACCACAAATAATGCAGTCGAGTTTCCCACATTTGGGGAAATCACAGGGGTCAGCATACCCAGAATGCAATGAATGAACCTCACCCTGGGAGAACAATCTTCATGACCATGGTATCTCCTATGCAAAATAAGTATGATTTGGGATAGGGCTGGGGAGGGCCGCTGCTCAGGCACATCTCTGTCAAGAATTTATAAAGTCTATACATATATATAACCAAATGTCAATATATATATATAGAACCCAGCGCTCCTATCAAAACGTATCTATTTCACCAATTTGTTGCTTATTTAATCTTTATACTAGAGATGAGCGCCTGAAATTTTTCGGGTTTTGTATTTTGGTTTTGGGTTCGGTTCCGCGGCCGTGTTTTGGGTTCGAACGCGTTTTGGCAAAACCTCACCGAATTTTTTTTGTCGGATTCGGGTGTGTTTTGGATTCGGGTGTTTTTTTCCAAAAACACTAAAAAACAGCTTAAATCATAGAATTTGGGGGTCATTTTGATCCCAAAGTATTATTAACCTCAAAAACCATAATTTACACTCATTTTCAGTCTATTCTGAATACCTCACACCTCACAATATTATTTTTAGTCCTAAAATTTGCACCGAGGTCGCTGTGTGAGTAAGATAAGCGACCCTAGTGGCCGACACAAACACCGGGCCCATCTAGGAGTGGCACTGCAGTGTCACGCAGGATGTCCCTTCCAAAAAACCCTCCCCAAACAGCACATGACGCAAAGAAAAAAAGAGGCGCAATGAGGTAGCTGTGTGAGTAAGATTAGCGACCCTAGTGGCCGACACAAACACCGGGCCCATCTAGGAGTGGCACTGCAGTGTCACGCAGGATGGCCCTTCCAAAAAACCCTCCCCAAACAGCACATGACGCAAAGAAAAAAAGAGGCGCAATGAGGTAGCTGTGTGAGTAAGATTAGCGACCCTAGTGGCCGACACAAACACCGGGCCCATCTAGGAGTGGCACTGCAGTGTCACGCAGGATGTCCCTTCCAAAAAACCCTCCCCAAACAGCACATGACGCAAAGAAAAAAAGAGGCGCAATGAGGTAGCTGACTGTGTGAGTAAGATTAGCGACCCTAGTGGCCGACACAAACACCGGGCCCATCTAGGAGTGGCACTGCAGTGTCACGCAGGATGTCCCTTCCAAAAAACCCTCCCCAAACAGCACATGACGCAAAGAAAAAAAGAGGCGCAATGAGGTAGCTGTGTGAGTAAGATTAGCGACCCTAGTGGCCGACACAAACACCGGGCCCATCTAGGAGTGGCACTGCAGTGTCACGCAGGATGTCCCTTCCAAAAAACCCTCCCCAAACAGCACATGACGCAAAGAAAAAAAGAGGCGCAATGAGGTAGCTGTGTGAGTAAGATTAGCGACCCTAGTGGCCGACACAAACACCGGGCCCATCTAGGAGTGGCACTGCAGTGTCACGCAGGATGTCCCTTCCAAAAAACCCTCCCCAAACAGCACATGACGCAAAGAAAAAAAGAGGCGCAATGAGGTAGCTGACTGTGTGAGTAAGATTAGCGACCCTAGTGGCCGACACAAACACCGGGCCCATCTAGGAGTGGCACTGCAGTGTCACGCAGGATGTCCCTTCCAAAAAACCCTCCCCAAACAGCACATGACGCAAAGAAAAAAAGAGGCGCAATGAAGTAGCTGTGTGAGTAAGATTAGCGACCCTAGTGGCCGACACAAACACCGGGCCCATCTAGGAGTGGCACTGCAGTGTCACGCAGGATGTCCCTTCCAAAAAACCCTCCCCAAACAGCACATGACGCAAAGAAAAAAAGAGGCGCAATGAGGTAGCTGACTGTGTGAGTAAGATTAGCGACCCTAGTGGCCGACACAAACACCGGGCCCATCTAGGAGTGGCACTGCAGTGTCACGCAGGATGTCCCTTCCAAAAAACCCTCCCCAAACAGCACATGACGCAAAGAAAAAAAGAGGCGCAATGAGGTAGCTGACTGTGTGAGTAAGATTAGCGACCCTAGTGGCCGACACAAACACCGGGCCCATCTAGGAGTGGCACTGCAGTGTCACGCAGGATGTCCCTTCCAAAAAACCCTCCCCAATCAGCACATGATGCAAAGAAAAAGAAAAGAAAAAAGAGGTGCAAGATGGAATTGTCCTTGGGCCCTCCCACCCACCCTTATGTTGTATAAACAAAACAGGACATGCACACTTTAACCAACCCATCATTTCAGTGACAGGGTCTGCCACACGACTGTGACTGATATGACGGGTTGGTTTGGACCCCCCCCAAAAAAGAAGCAATTAATCTCTCCTTGCACAAACTGGCTCTACAGAGGCAAGATGTCCACCTCATCTTCACCCTCCGATATATCACCGTGTACATCCCCCTCCTCACAGATTATCAATTCGTCCCCACTGGAATCCACCATCTCAGCTCCCTGTGTACTTTGTGGAGGCAATTGCTGCTGGTCAATGTCTCCGCGGAGGAATTGATTATAATTCATTTTAATGAACATCATCTTCTCCACATTTTCTGGATGTAACCTCGTACGCCGATTGCTGACAAGGTGAGCGGCGGCACTAAACACTCTTTCGGAGTACACACTTGTGGGAGGGCAACTTAGGTAGAATAAAGCCAGTTTGTGCAAGGGCCTCCAAATTGCCTCTTTTTCCTGCCAGTATAAGTACGGACTGTGTGACGTGCCTACTTGGATGCGGTCACTCATATAATCCTCCACCATTCTATCAATGTTGAGAGAATCATATGCAGTGACAGTAGACGACATGTCCGTAATCGTTGTCAGGTCCTTCAGTCCGGACCAGATGTCAGCATCAGCAGTCGCTCCAGACTGCCCTGCATCACCGCCAGCGGGTGGGCTCGGAATTCTGAGCCTTTTCCTCGCACCCCCAGTTGCGGGAGAATGTGAAGGAGGAGATGTTGACAGGTCGCGTTCCGCTTGACTTGACAATTTTGTCACCAGCAGGTCTTTCAACCCCAGCAGACCTGTGTCTGCCGGAAAGAGAGATCCAAGGTAGGCTTTAAATCTAGGATCGAGCACGGTGGCCAAAATGTAGTGCTCTGATTTCAACAGATTGACCACCCGTGAATCCTTGTTAAGCGAATTAAGGGCTGCATCCACAAGTCCCACATGCCTAGCGGAATCGCTCCCTTTTAGCTCCTTCTTCAATGCCTCCAGCTTCTTCTGCAAAAGCCTGATGAGGGGAATGACCTGACTCAGGCTGGCAGTGTCTGAACTGACTTCACGTGTGGCAAGTTCAAAGGGCATCAGAACCTTGCACAACGTTGAAATCATTCTCCACTGCACTTGAGACAGGTGCATTCCACCTACTATATCGTGCTCAATTGTATAGGCTTGAATGGCCTTTTGCTGCTCCTCCAACCTCTGAAGCATATAGAGGGTTGAATACCACCTCGTTACCACTTCTTGCTTCAGATGATGGCAGGGCAGGTTCAGTAGTTTTTGGTGGTGCTCCAGTTTTCTGTACGTGGTGCCTGTACGCCGAAAGTGTCCCGCAATTCTTCTGGCCATGGACAGCATCTCTTGCACGCCCCTGTCGTTTTTTAAAAAATTCTGCACCACCAAATTCAAGGTATGTGCAAAACATGGGACGTGCTGGAATTGGCCCAGATTTAATGCACACACAATATTGCTGGCGTTGTCCGATGCCACAAATCCACAGGAGAGTCCAATTGGGGTAAGCCATTCCGCGATGATCTTCCTCAGTTGCCGTAAGAGGTTTTCAGCTGTGTGCGTATTCTGGAAAGCGGTGATACAAAGCGTAGCCTGCCTAGGAAAGAGTTGGCGTTTGCGAGATGCTGCTACTGGTGCCGCCGCTGCTGTTCTTGCGGCGGGAGTCCATACATCTACCCAGTGGGCTGTCACAGTCATATAGTCCTGACCCTGCCCTGCTCCACTTGTCCACATGTCCGTGGTTAAGTGGACATTGGGTACAGCTGCATTTTTTAGGACACTGGTGACTCTTTTTCTGAGGTCTGTGTACATTTTCGGTATCGCCTGCCTAGAGAAATGGAACCTAGATGGTATTTGGTACCGGGGACACAGTACCTCCAACAAGTCTCTAGTTGGCTCTGCAGTAATGATGGATACCGGAACCACGTTTCTCACCACCCAGGATGCCAAGGCCTCAGTTATCCGCTTTGCAGTAGGATGACTGCTGTGATATTTCATCTTCCTCGCAAAGGACTGTTGAACAGTCAATTGCTTACTGGAAGTAGTACAAGTGGGCTTACGACTTCCCCTCTGGGATGACCATCGACTCCCAGCGGCAACAACAGCAGCGCCAGCAGCAGTAGGCGTTACACGCAAGGATGCATCGGAGGAATCCCAGGCAGGAGAGGACTCGTCAGAATTGCCAGTGACATGGCCTGCAGGACTATTGGCATTCCTGGGGAAGGAGGAAATTGACACTGAGGGAGTTGGTGGGGTGGTTTGCGTGAGCTTGGTTACAAGAGGAAGGGATTTACTGGTCAGTGGACTGCTTCCGCTGTCACCCAAAGTTTTTGAACTTGTCACTGACTTATTATGAATGCGCTGCAGGTGACGTATAAGGGAGGATGTTCCGAGGTGGTTAACGTCCTTACCCCTACTTATTACAGCTTGACAAAGGGAACACACGGCTTGACACCTGTTGTCCGCATTTCTGGTGAAATACCTCCACACCGAAGAGCTGATTTTTTTGGTATTTTCACCTGGCATGTCAACGGCCATATTCCTCCCACGGACAACAGGTGTCTCCCCGGGTGCCTGACTTAAACAAACCACCTCACCATCAGAATCCTCCTGGTCAATTTCCTCCCCAGCGCCAGCAACACCCATATCCTCCTCATCCTGGTGTACTTCAACACTGACATCTTCAATCTGACTATCAGGAACTGGACTGCGGGTGCTCCTTCCAGCACTTGCAGGGGGCGTGCAAATGGTGGAAGGCGCATGCTCTTCACGTCCAGTGTTGGGAAGGTCAGGCATCGCAACCGACACAATTGGACTCTCCTTGTGGATTTGGGATTTCAAAGAACGCACAGTTCTTTGCGGTGCTTTGCCTTTTGCCAGCTTGAGTCTTTTCAGTTTTCTAGCGAGAGGCTGAGTGCTTCCATCCTCATGTGAAGCTGAACCACTAGCCATGAACATAGGCCAGGGCCTCAGCCGTTCCTTGCCACTCCGTGTGGTAAATGGCATATTGGCAAGTTTACGCTTCTCCTCCGACAATTTTATTTTAGGTTTTGGAGTCCTTTTTTTACTGATATTTGGTGTTTTGGTTTTGACATGCTCTGTACTATGCCATTGGGCATCGGCCTTGGCAGACGACGTTGCTGGCATTTCATCGTCTCGGCCATGACTAGTGGCAGCAGCTTCAGCACGAGGTGGAAGTGGATCTTGATCTTTCCCTAATTTTGGAACCTCAACATTTTTGTTCTCCATATTTTAATAGGCACAACTAAAAGGCACCTCAGGTAAACAATGGAGATGGATGGATTGGATACTAGTATACAATTATGGACGGGCTGCCGAGTGCCGACACAGAGGTAGCCACAGCCGTGAACTACCGCACTGTACTGTGTCTGCTGCTAATATAGACTGGTTGATAAAGAGATAGTATACTCGTAACTAGTATGTATGTATAAAGAAAGAAAAAAAAACCACGGTTAGGTGGTATATACAATTATGGATGGGCTGCCGAGTGCCGACACAGAGGTAGCCACAGCCGTGAACTACCGCACTGTACTGTGTCTGCTGCTAATATATAGACTGGTTGATAAAGAGATAGTATACTCGTAACTAGTATGTATGTATAAAGAAAGAAAAAAAAACCACGGTTAGGTGGTATATACAATTATGGACGGGCTGCCGAGTGCCGACACAGAGGTAGCCACAGCCGTGAACTACCGCACTGTACTGTGTCTGCTGCTAATATATAGACTGGTTGATAAAGAGATAGTATACTCGTAACTAGTATGTATGTATAAAGAAAGAAAAAAAAACCACGGTTAGGTGGTATATACAATTATGGACGGGCTGCCGAGTGCCGACACAGAGGTAGCCACAGCCGTGAACTACCGCACTGTACTGTGTCTGCTGCTAATATAGACTGGTTGATAAAGAGATAGTATACTCGTAACTAGTATGTATGTATAAAGAATGAAAAAAAAACCACGGTTAGGTGGTATATACAATTATGGACGGGCTGCCGAGTGCCGACACAGAGGTAGCCACAGCCGTGAACTACCGCACTGTACTGTGTCTGCTGCTAATATATAGACTGGTTGATAAAGAGATAGTATACTCGTAACTAGTATGTATGTATAAAGAAAGAAAAAAAAACCACGGTTAGGTGGTATATACAATTATGGACGGGCTGCCGAGTGCCGACACAGAGGTAGCCACAGCCGTGAACTACCGCACTGTACTGTGTCTGCTGCTAATATATAGACTGGTTGATAAAGAGATAGTATACTCGTAACTAGTATGTATGTATAAAGAAAGAAAAAAAAACCACGGTTAGGTGGTATATACAATTATGGACGGGCTGCCGAGTGCCGACACAGAGGTAGCCACAGCCGTGAACTACCGCACTGTACTGTGTCTGCTGCTAATATAGACTGGTTGATAAAGAGATAGTATACTACTAATATTATATACTGGTGGTCAGGTCACTGGTCACTAGTCACACTGGCAGTGGCACTCCTGCAGCAAAAGTGTGCACTGTTTAATTTTAATATAATATTATGTACTCCTGGCTCCTGCTATAACCTATAACTGGCACTGCAGTAGTGCTCCCCAGTCTCCCCCACAATTATAAGCTGTGTGAGCTGAGCAGTCAGACAGATATATAATATATATAGATGATGCAGCACACTGGCCTGAGCCTGAGCAGTGCACACAGATATGGTATGTGACTGACTGAGTTACTGTGTGTATCGCTTTTTTCAGGCAGAGAACGGATATATTAAATAAACTGCACTGTGTGTCTGGTGGTCACTCACTATATAATATATTATGTACTCCTGGCTCCTGCTATAACCTATAACTGGCACTGCAGTAGTGCTCCCCAGTCTCCCCCACAATTATAAGCTGTGTGAGCTGAGCAGTCAGACAGATATATATAATATTATATATAGATAATAGATGATGCAGCACACTGGCCTGAGCCTGAGCAGTGCACACAGATATGGTATGTGACTGAGTCACTGTGTGCTGTGTATCGCTTTTTTCAGGCAGAGAACGGATTATATTATGTACTCCTGGCTCCTGCTATAACCTATAACTGGCACTGCAGTAGTGCTCCCCAGTCTCCCCCACAATTATAAGCTGTGTGAGCTGAGCAGTCAGACAGATATATATAATATTATATATAGATAATAGATGATGCAGCACACTGGCCTGAGCCTGAGCAGTGCACACAGATATGGTATGTGACTGAGTCACTGTGTGCTGTGTATCGCTTTTTTCAGGCAGAGAACGGATTATAAATAAAAGTGGTGGTCACTGGTCACTATCAGCAAAACTCTGCACTGTACACTACTGAGTACTCCTAATGCTCCCCAAAATTAGTAAATCAAGTGTCTCTCTAATCTATTCTAATTCTAAACGGAGAGGACGCCAGCCACGTCCTCTCCCTATCAATCTCAATGCACGTGTGAAAATGGCGGCGACGCGCGGCTCCTTATATAGAATCCGAGTCTCGCGAGAATCCGACAGCGTCATGATGACGTTCGGGCGCGCTCGGGTTAACCGAGCAAGGCGGGAAGATCCGAGTCGCTCGGACCCGTGAAAAAAAACATGAAGTTCTGGCGGGTTCGGATTCAGAGAAACCGAACCCGCTCATCTCTACTTTATACATCTATTAATTTTCACCATATATTATAAAATGCTGCTCCCATAGGTAGTACTGTTCTACCAATAATAAACCAAATTTTAAAGATAATCACACTTGTTATCAAGGGAGCGCAAAAAATAAAATATACAAGCTCTTTTTAAAAAAAAAAATATATATAGACAGAAGAAACCCACATTCAATAAAATACAATGGAGTCAACATATATAGGCACCACTATCCATATCTAAATGTAATCAGGATCTATTTCATATTGCCCTTGATGACAACGGAATGTTTATTAAAGTGTCCAAAAAATCCTCCTGGATACAGCTGTTGTAATTTAATCGTTACTTTCCAATTGTAATTGATACATTAAATTCCTTCTTGTGGATGAACAGCAACAGTTGTAACCAACGCCTCTTATTTACTGCAGTTAAAGTTCATATGTAACTCACGTGAGTAATGAAAGAAAACAGGGGGAGAGCGCTGTGATGGTTGGTGAAACACAGCGGTATGCTACGACCCCCGTTAACCGTGGCTGGATCTTATTGGCACTCGCGGTCGGGATATTTCTCCCTGCCGTGGGGTAGAGACCTCCTTTTGCTCGGTCTCAAATTGCTTTTTCCCCTTCACCGCTGTCTTTACATCAGACGTCCGCCGTGATGTAGCTCGTTCATGAACGGGCTTATATCTCAGCAATCAGAGTGTCCGGTAATCACTTTCTCCGCTGTTATCCAAGAGCGGTTTCGTCAGAGGATACATCAGCAGCCTAGCAGGCTCTTTTTAAAATACACCGGACCAATAGCATTACTAATTAGTTGATTGGATACATACATGTACTAATTGGATGCATACATGTAATGACCCACATATGGAACAACTTTCTAATTGCAATTGCACATATAAAGGCATTTCATAATATAAAAATAAGCAACATGGTGATTAAAAATAATAATAAAATAAGCAACAAGGTGGTTTAAAAAATAACAGAAAATATATAATCTATATACAGATTAACCTATAATCTTTCAATCAATACCTCATATCTATAATCACATATACATAATTCAGAGACTCAGCACTAAGGATCCCCATTTACTTATATAAAACCTTTTAGGGTAACATAAATCCATGCCACTACTAAAGCAGTTCTTATGGCGCAGGGGAAACATCAAATGCACTCTATGCAGCTAGTCCCATGTTCGAATCCAACCCGCTCAGCTTAACATCCATATTATTTATTTACTTTTAATGGGATCATTCTATCAATTCATTTTTACCTTTAATTTTTGTTAATATTATTTCTATATTTCATTATTTTAACCCCTGGAATAATTACATTGCTGTTTAAACAACAAAAAGAAATGAAGAAAAAATAAATATTAAACAGACAATTTAAGGATTCGAAGATTTAAATATTTAAAGAATTTAAAATTTAAAACAGGGAGGGGGGGGGGGAGGGGGGCCTTTTGGGAGAAGGAGGGAAAAAAAATAGAAAAAAAAATATATATATAGAACCAAGAGAAAGTGTAAAAAGAGGATGGAGGAAGAAATCTGATGTTCATCATTACTAGTGGATTTTACTAAAGAACTTTAAAGGAACACACACAACAGGATTATACAGTTTCATCCTAAGAGGAAAGCTGTTTCCAAAATAGCTACTTCTAATAATTTTGTTTATTTATTAAACATACAATAAATGGATATTCAATAAATAATATATTAGGTAAATCAATAGATAAAATCTTCAGAGACTGCCAATGTTGTTCAGTTCGATGCTCTCATTCAGACCATCAGGTGTAAGGGTACCCAAAGAAAAAATCCAAAATGCCTCCCTTGTCAAGTAAAGGAGATTCAACTGAGGCAGCACAAGGGAACTCTCATCTGGGGACAACAACTGCAGGGAGAACACATATTTTCAGATGAACATGGGAGGGCAGAAGGCTGCCTAATACTGAAGCACCCCCAAACAACAAACCAAATGCAACAACTAGTACAAGCATTCCTGGGGGAAGGCCTGCAGCAGATGGATTTGCATATGGTGATGTCATCCAAGCAGTGGGTCAAAGTTGGCTTCAACCCTCGTCTGCATATGAAGAGAGAAAAGGGGCGTGCAGGGCATGGCGGCCTTTTGCGGCGCTTGGATGACCCCTAGTTCGCATTAAACACCTCCACCCTACTTCGGTGTGGGGCTCATGTTGGCTATGCCCCAACCCCTGAAGCATTCAAGCTGATTACTTGCAGCAGCTGGGCACTGTAATAGCTCCAGAGCTGCTCTGTAAGGCAACTAAAAGGGTGTGGGCCCTGCAGCACTACCTGTAGTTCGCATTGTGCGTTGGAAGGCACAAAGTAAGCAGACGGGAGAAGTCAAGATAGTGCGCAAGGGCATAGAAGGTAGTGGCTCAAGAAAAGAGAAGTGTAAACAGACAGCAAACTAGGCTGGAGAGAGACATGAGACAAAGAGATCTGAATTATACGAGAGCCGACCAGGGGAAACACAAATTATGCAGTCAAGTTTCCCACATTTGGGGATATCGCAGGAGCAGCACACCCAGAGTGCAATTGGTGAGCCTTGCCCTCGGAGAAGCACCTTCATGATCATAGTATCTCAAATGGCAGGTAAGTAGGAGTTGGGCTAGAGCTGGGGAGGGTCGCTGCTCGGGCACCCCCCTGTCAAGTGAAGGAGATCCAACTGAGGCAGCACAAGGGAACTCTCGAAAGAAGAACAAGGCTAGAGGAAGATCTGAGACAAAGAAATCTGACTTTTACCAGAGCTGACCAGAGGAAAGCACAAACACAGTCCCCCACTACCACAAATAATGCTGTCAAGTTTACCACATTTGGGGAAATAACAGGGGTCAGCATACCCAGAATGCAATGAATGAACCTCACCCTGGGAGAACAATCTTCATGACCATGGTATCTCCTATGCAAAATAAGTATGATTTGGGATAGGGCTGGAGAGGGCCGCTGCTCAGGCACATCTCTGTCAAGTAAAGGAGATTCAACTGAGGCAGCACAAGGGAACTCTCATCTGGGGACAACAACTGCAGGAGGTACACATATTTTCAGATGAACATGGGAGGGCAGAAGGCTGCCTAATACTGAAGCACCCCCAAACAACAAACCAAATGCAACAACTAGTGCAAGCATTCCTGGGGGAAGGCCTGCAGCAGATGGATTTGCATATGGTGATGTCATCCAAGCAGTGGGTCAAAGTTGGCTTCAACCCTCGTCTGCATATGAAAAGATAAAATTGGCATGCAGGGCATGGCGGCCTTTTGCGGTGCTTGGATGACCCCTAGTTCGCATTAAACACCTCCACCCTCCTTCGGTGTGGGGCTCATGATGGCTATGCCCCAGCCCCTGAAGCATTCAAGCTGATTTCTTGCAGCAGCTGGGCACTGTAACAGCTCCAGAGCTGCTCTGTAAGGCAAGTAAAAGGGTGTGGGCCCTGCAGCACTACCTGTAGTTTGCATTGTGCGTTGGAAGGCACAAAGTAAGCAGACGGGAGAAGTCAGGATAGTGCGCAAGGGCATAGAAGGGAGCAACTCAAGAAAAGAGAAGTGGAAACAGACTGCAAATTAGGCTGGAGAGAGACCTGAGACAAAGAGATCTGAATTATACGAGAGCCGACCAGGTGAAACACAAATTATGCAGTCAAGTGTCCAACATTTGGGGAAACCGCAGGAGTAGCACACCCAGAGTGCAATGGGTGAGCCTTGCCCTGGGAGAAGCACCTTCATGATCATAGTATCTCACCTGGCAGGTAAGTAGGAGCTGGGGAGGGTCGCTGCTCGGGCACCCCCCTGTTAAGTGAAGGAGATCCAACTGAGGCAGCACAAGGGAACTCTCGAAAGAAGAACAAGGCTAGAGGAAGATCTGAGACAAAGAAATCTGACTTTTACCAGAGCTGACCAGAGGAAAGCACAAACACAGTCTCTCACTACCACAAATAATGCAGTCCAGTTTCCCACATTTGGGGAAATCACAGGGGTCAGCATACCCAGAATCAGTGGCGGAACAAGCAAGCGGTGGGCCCAGGTGCAACAAAATGCTTTGGGCCCCCCATCCAAGTACACCCCATGGGCAGTGCGCGCCGTAGGCGCGCGCGCAAAAATACATAGTGGCGTGGCTTCGTGGGGAAGGGGTGTGTCCACAAAATAATACCAATTCATAAAACGGTGCACAGTAGTCTCCATTCTTCAAATTACGCCGCACAGTAGCACCACTACACCAGGTAGAGACCCTTTTACTCCTTACAGCGAACAGATTCCCCTTTTTACACATAACGGCAGACAGCGTGCACTTTTTACACATAACGGCAGACAGCGTGCCCTCGTTACACATAGCGGCAGACAGCATACACTTTTTACACAATGGCAGACAGCGTGCCCTCGTTACACATAGCGGCAGACAGCGTGCCCTCGTTACACATAGCGGCAGACAGCGTGCACTTTTTACACATTACGGCAGGCAGCGTCCCCATTTTACACATTACGGCAGACAGCGTCCCCATTTTACACATTACGGCAGACACCATACACTTTTACACATAACGGCAGATAGCGTGCCCTTTTTACACATTACGGCAGGCAGATTCTACCTTTTTACACATAGCGGCAGGCAGATTCCCCATTTTTACATTGCGGCATGCAGATTCCCCATTTTTATACATAGCGGCAGGCAGTCCCCCCTTTTTACACATTGCGGCAGGCAGTCCCAACAAATAAAAAAAGAAATTACCTGCTTGTTGCCAGGGGTTTCATGCACTTGGTTCCATGCACAGTGCCAGGATGTCATGCTCGTTGCCAGGGGTTTCATGCACTGGGTGTCATGCTCGTTGCTAGTGGGTAGTGCTTGTTGCTAGGGCCGTGCTCCCAGTGCCACATATGCTCCCAGTGCCAGATATTCCCCCACAGTGCCAGGTATATGCACCCAGTGCCAGATATTCTCCCACAGTGCCAGATATTCCCCCCCAGTGCCAGGTATATGCCCCCAGTGCCAGGTACATGCCCCCCCAGTGCCAGTTATATGCCCCAGTGCCAGGTATATGCCCCCAGTGCCAGATATTCCCCCCCAGTGCCTGCTTCCCCCCCAGTGCCAGGTATATGCCCCCCCAGTGCCAGATATTCTCCCACAGTGCCAGATATTCCCCCCCAGTGCCAGATATTCCCCCCCAGTGCCAGGTATATGCCCCCAGTGCCAGATATTCCCCCCCAGTGCCAGGTATATGCCCCCAGTGCCAGATATTCTCCCACAGTGCCAGATATTCCCCCCCAGTGCCAGGTATATGCCCCCAGTGCCAGGTACATGCCCTCAGTGCCGGGTATATGCCCCCCCAGTGAAAGGTATATGTCCCCAGTGCCAGATCTGTCCCCCCAGTGCCAGGTATATGTCCCCAGTGCCAGATCTGTCCCCCCAGTGCCAGGTATATGTCCCCAGTGCCAGATCTGTCCCCCCAGTGCCAGGTATATGTCCCCAGTGCCAGATCTGTCCCCCCAGTGCCAGGTATATGTCCCCAGTGCCAGATCTGTCCCCCCAGTGCCTGCTCCCCCGGTCCCCCCTCCCCCCCCCTATGTGTTGGAGGGACACGAGCGCATCGCGCGTCTCTACTGTGTCCCTCCTGGCTCTCCCCCGCTTGTCTAATGAAGCATGTGCCCTTTGTGAGCCAATCAGAGCTCACGAACGGCACATGCTTCCTTAGAGCGGCCGGGGGAGAGCCAGGAGGGACACAGAGAGACGCGCGATGCGCTCGTGTCCCTCCAACACATAGGGGGGGGGGCCGGGGGAGCAGGGGAGCAGCAAGGAGGGAGAGGAGAACGCAGATTGACATGCGGACTCTCGTCCGCATGTCAATCTGTTCTAAATGCCGGCCGGCGGCTGTGGGCCCCTGAGTGCGGCGGGGCCCCAGTGCAATGCACTGCCTGCCCCGCCAGTAGTTCCGCCCCTGCCCAGAATGCAATGAATGAACCTCACCCTGGGAAAACAATCTTCATGACCATGGTATCTCCTATGCAAAATAAGTATGATTTGGGATAGAGCTGGGGAGGGCCGCTGCTCAGGCACATCTCTGTCAAGTAAAGGAGATTCAACTGAGGCAGCACAAGGGAACTCTCATCTGGGGACAACAACTGCAGGGAGAACACATATTTTCAGATGAACATGGGAGGGCAGAAGGCTGCCTAATACTGAAGCACCCCCAAACAACAAACCAAATGCAACAACTAGTGCAAGCATTCCTGGGGGAAGGCCTGCAGCAGATGGATTTGCATATGGTGATGTCATCCAAGCAGTGGGTCAAAGTTGGCTTCAACACTCATCTGCATATGAATAGAGAAGAGGGGCGTGCAGGGCATGGCGGCCTTTTGCGGCGCTTTGATGACCCCTAGTTCGCATTAAACACCTCCACCCTCCTTCGGTGTGGGGCTCATGTTGGCTATGCCCCAGCCCCTGAAGCATTCAAGCTGATTTCTTGCAGCAGCTGGGCACTGTAACAGCTCCAGAGCTGCTCTGTAAGGCAAGTAAAAGGGTGTGGGCCCTGCAGCACTACCTGTAGTTCGCATTGTGCGTTGGATAGAGATGAGCGGGTTCGGTTCCTCGGAATCCGAACCCGCCCTAACTTCAGCTTTTTTTACACGGATCCGAGCGACTCGGATCTTCCCGCCTTGCTCGGTTAACCCGAGCGCGCCCGAACGTCATCATGACGCTGTCGGATTCTCGCGAGGCTCGGATTCTATCGCGAGACTCGGATTCTATATAAGGAGCCGCGCGTCGCCGCCATTTTACACGTGCATTGAGATTGATAGTGAGAGGACGTGGCTGGCGTCCTCTCCGTTTAGAGAAGAAATAGATAGGAGAGTGAGAGTGAGACAGTGACACTTCATTTACTGGAGCTTAGGAGGAGTACTCAGACAGAGAGTGCAGAATTTTGCTGATAGTATTAGTTAGTTATACTAGTGACAGAGTGAGACAGTGACACTTCATTTACTGGAGCTTAGGAGGAGTACTCAGACAGAGAGTGCAGAATTTTGCTGATAGTATTAGTTAGTTATACTAGTGACTGACCAGTGACCACCAGTGCAGTTTTATATTATTTAATATAATCCGTTCTCTGCCTGAAAAAACGATACACAGTGACTCAGTCACATACCATATCTGTGCTCAGCCCAGTGTGCTGCTGCATCATCTATGTATAATATCTGACTGTGCTCACACAGCTTAATTGTGGGGGAGACTGGGGAGCAGTTAGGTTATAGCAGGAGCCAGGAGTACATATTAAAATTAAACAGTGCACACTTTTTTTCTGCAGGAGTGCCACTGCCAGTGTGACTGACCAGTGACCTGACCACCAGTATATAGTATACTATATTGTATTGTGAATGTCTGCCTGTAAAAGTTAAACACACGTCGTGTGACTTGTGTGGTGTTTTTTTATTCTATAAAATAAAAAACTCATTCTGCTGACAGACAGTGTCCAGCAGGTCCGTCATTATATAATATATACCTGTCCGGCTGCAGTAGTGATATATATATATTTTTTATATCATTATTTATCATCCAGTCGCAGCAGACACAGTACGGTAGTTCACGGCTGTAGCTACCTCTGTGTCGGCACTCGGCAGTCCATCCATAATTGTATACCACCTACCCGTGGTTTTTTTTTCTTTCTTCTTTATACATACTACATCTCATTATCAACCAGTCTATATTAGCAGCAGACACAGTACGGTATTCCACGGCTGTAGCTACCTCTGTGTCGGCACTCGGCAGTCCATCCATAATTGTATACCACCTACCCGTGGTTTTTTTTTCTTTCTTCTTTATACATACTACATCTCATTATCATCCAGTCTATATTAGCAGCAGACACAGTACAGTACGGTAGTCCACGGCTGTAGCTACCTCTGTGTCGGCACTCGGCAGTCCGTCCATAATTGTATACCACCTACCCGTGGTTTTTTTTTTCTTTCTTCTTTATACATACTACATCTCATTATCAACCAGTCTATATTAGCAGCAGACACAGTACGGTAGTCCACGGCTGTAGCTACCTCTGTGTCGGCACTCGGCAGTCCATCCATAATTGTATACCACCTACCCGTGGTTTTTTTTTCTTTCTTCTTTATACATACTACATCTCATTATCATCCAGTCTATATTAGCAGCAGACACAGTACAGTACAGTAGTCCTCGGCTGTAGCTACCTCTGTGTCGGCACTCGGCAGTCCGTCCATAATTGTATACCACCTACCCGTGGTTTTTTTTTTCTTTCTTCTTTATACATACTACATCTCATTATCATCCAGTCTATATTAGCAGCAGACACAGTACAGTACGGTAGTCCACGGCTGTAGCTACCTCTGTGTCGGCACTCGGCAGTCCGTCCATAATTGTATACCACCTACCCGTGGTTTTTTTTTTCTTTCTTCTTTATACATACTACATCTCATTATCATCCAGTCTATATTAGCAGCAGACACAGTACAGTACGGTAGTCCACGGCTGTAGCTACCTCTGTGTCGGCACTCGGCAGTCCGTCCATAATTGTATACCACCTACCCGTGGTTTTTTTTTTCTTTCTTCTTTATACATACTACATCTCATTATCATCCAGTCTATATTAGCAGCAGACACAGTACAGTACGGTAGTCCACGGCTGTAGCTACCTCTGTGTCGGCACTCGGCAGTCCGTCCATAATTGTATACCACCTACCCGTGGTTTTTTTTTCTTTCTTCTTTATACATACTACATCTCATTATCATCCAGTCTATATTAGCAGCAGACACAGTACAGTACGGTAGTCCATGGCTGTAGCTACCTCTGTGTCGGCACTCGGCAGTCCGTCCATAATTGTATACCACCTACCCGTGGTTTTTTTTTTCTTTCTTCTTTATACATACTACATCTCATTATCAACCAGTCTATATTAGCAGCAGACACAGTACGGTAGTCCACGGCTGTAGCTACCTCTGTGTCGGCACTCGGCAGTCCATCCATAATTGTATACTAGTATCCATCCATCTCCATTGTTTACCTGAGGTGCCTTTTAGTTGTGCCTATTAAAATATGGAGAACAAAAATGTTGAGGTTCCAAAATTAGGGAAAGATCAAGATCCACTTCCACCTCGTGCTGAAGCTGCTGCCACTAGTCATGGCCGAGACGATGAAATGCCAGCAACGTCGTCTGCCAAGGCCGATGCCCAATGTCATAGTACAGAGCATGTCAAATCCAAAACACCAAATATCAGTAAAAAAAGGACTCCAAAACCTAAAATAAAATTGTCGGAGGAGAAGCGTAAACTTGCCAATATGCCATTTACCACACGGAGTGGCAAGGAACGGCTGAGGCCCTGGCCTATGTTCATGGCTAGTGGTTCAGCTTCACATGAGGATGGAAGCACTCAGCCTCTCGCTAGAAAACTGAAAAGACTCAAGCTGGCAAAAGCACCGCAAAGAACTGTGCGTTCTTCGAAATCCCAAATCCACAAGGAGAGTCCAATTGTGTCGGTTGCGATGCCTGACCTTCCCAACACTGGACGTGAAGAGCATGCGCCTTCCACCATTTGCACGCCCCCTGCAAGTGCTGGAAGGAGCACCCGCAGTCCAGTTCCTGATAGTCAGATTGAAGATGTCAGTGTTGAAGTACACCAGGATGAGGAGGATATGGGTGTTGCTGGCGCTGGGGAGGAAATTGACCAGGAGGATTCTGATGGTGAGGTGGTTTGTTTAAGTCAGGCACCAGGGGAGACACCTGTTGTCCGTGGGAGGAATATGGCCACTGACATGCCTGGTGAAAATACCAAAAAAATCAGCTCTTCGGTGTGGAAGTATTTCAACAGAAATGCGGACAACAGGTGTCAAGCCGTGTGTTGCCTTTGTCAAGCTGTAATAAGTAGGGGTAAGGACGTTAACCACCTCGGAACATCCTCCCTTATACGTCACCTGCAGCGCATTCATAATAAGTCAGTGACAAGTTCAAAAACTTTGGGGCGACAGCGGAAGCAGTCCACTGACCAGTAAATCCCTTCCTCTTGTAACCAAGCTCACGCAAACCACCCCACCAACTCCCTCAGTGTCAATTTCCTCCTTCCCCAGGAATGCCAATAGTCCTGCAGGCCATGTCACTGGCAATTCTGACGAGTCCTCTCCTGCCTGGGATTCCTCCGATGCATCCTTGCATGTAACGCCTACTGCTGCTGGCGCTGCTGTTGTTGCTGCTGGGAGTCGATGGTCATCCCAGAGGGGAAGTCGTAAGCCCACTTGTACTACTTCCAGTAAGCAATTGACTGTTCAACAGTCCTTTGCGAGGAAGATGAAATATCACAGCAGTCATCCTGCTGCAAAGCGGATAACTGAGGCCTTGACAACTATGTTGGTGTTAGACGTGCGTCCGGTATCCGCCGTTAGTTCACAGGGAACTAGACAATTTATTGAGGCAGTGTGCCCCCGTTACCAAATACCATCTAGGTTCCACTTCTCTAGGCAGGCGATACCGAGAATGTACACGGACGTCAGAAAAAGACTCACCAGTGTCCTAAAAAATGCAGTTGTACCCAATGTCCACTTAACCACGGACATGTGGACAAGTGGAGCAGGGCAGGGTCAGGACTATATGACTGTGACAGCCCACTGGGTAGATGTATGGACTCCCGCCGCAAGAACAGCAGCGGCGGCACCAGTAGCAGCATCTCGCAAACGCCAACTCTTTCCTAGGCAGGCTACGCTTTGTATCACCGCTTTCCAGAATACGCACACAGCTGAAAACCTCTTACGGCAACTGAGGAAGATCATCGCGGAATGGCTTACCCCAATTGGACTCTCCTGTGGATTTGTGGCATCGGACAACGCCAGCAATATTGTGTGTGCATTAAATATGGGCAAATTCCAGCACGTCCCATGTTTTGCACATACCTTGAATTTGGTGGTGCAGAATTTTTTAAAAAACGACAGGGGCGTGCAAGAGATGCTGTCGGTGGCCAGAAGAATTGCGGGACACTTTCGGCGTACAGGCACCACGTACAGAAGACTGGAGCACCACCAAAAACTACTGAACCTGCCCTGCCATCATCTGAAGCAAGAAGTGGTAACGAGGTGGAATTCAACCCTCTATATGCTTCAGAGGTTGGAGGAGCAGCAAAAGGCCATTCAAGCCTATACAATTGAGCACGATATAGGAGGTGGAATGCACCTGTCTCAAGCGCAGTGGAGAATGATTTCAACGTTGTGCAAGGTTCTGATGCCCTTTGAACTTGCCCCATGTGAAGTCAGTTCAGACACTCCCAGCCTGAGTCAGGTCATTCCCCTCATCAGGCTTTTGCAGAAGAATCTGGAGACATTGAAGGAGGAGCTAACACGGAGCGATTCCGCTAGGCATGTGGGACTTGTGGATGGAGCCCTTAATTCGCTTAACAAGGATTCACGGGTGGTCAATCTGTTGAAATCAGAGCACTATATTTTGGCCACCGTGCTCGATCCTAGATTTAAAGCCTACCTTGGATCTCTCTTTCCGGCAGACACAAGTCTGCTGGGGTTGAAAGACCTGCTGGTGAGAAAATTGTCAAGTCAAGCGGAACGCGACCTGTCAACATCTCCTCCTTCACATTCTCCCGCAACTGGGGGTGCGAGGAAAAGGCTCAGAGATCCGAGCCCACCCGCTGGCGGTGATGCAGGGCAGTCTGGAGCGACTGCTGATGCTGACATCTGGTCCGGACTGAAGGACCTGACAACGATTACGGACATGTCGTCTACTGTCACTGCATATGATTCTCTCAACATTGAAAGAATGGTGGAGGATTATATGAGTGACCGCATCCAAGTAGGCACGTCACACAGTCCGTACTTATACTGGCAGGAAAAAGAGGCAATTTGGAGGCCCTTGCACAAACTGGCTTTATTCTACCTAAGTTGCCCTCCCACAAGTGTGTACTCCGAAAGAGTGTTTAGTGCCGCCGCTCACCTTGTCAGCAATCGGCGTACGAGGTTACATCCAGAAAATGTGGAGAAGATGATGTTCATTAAAATGAATTATAATCAATTCCTCCGTGGAGACATTGACCAGCAGCAATTGCCTCCACAAAGTACACAGGGAGCTGAGATGGTGGATTCCAGTGGGGACGAATTGATACTCTGTGAGGAGGGGGATGTACACGGTGATATATCGGAGGATGATGATGAGGTGGACATCTTGCCTCTGTAGAGCCAGTTTGTGCAAGGAGAGATTAATTGCTTCTTTTTTGGGGGGGGTCCAAACCAACCCGTCATATCAGTCACAGTCGTGTGGCAGACCCTGTCACTGAAATGATGGGTTGGTTAAAGTGTGCATGTCCTGTTTATACAACATAAGGGTGGGTGGGAGGGCCCAAGGACAATTCCATCTTGCACCTCTTTTTTCTTTTATTTTTCTTTGCGTCATGTGCTGTTTGGGGAGGGTTTTTTGGAAGGGCCATCCTGCGTGACACTGCAGTGCCACTCCTAGATGGGCCCGGTGTTTGTGTCGGCCACTAGGGTCGCTTATCTTACTCACACAGTCAGCTACCTCATTGCGCCTCTTTTTTTCTTTGCGTCATGTGCTGTTTGGGGAGGGTTTTTTGGAAGGGCCATCCTGCGTGACACTGCAGTGCCACTCCTAGATGGGCCCGGTGTTTGTGTCGGCCACTAGGGTCGCTTATCTTACTCACACAGTCAGCTACCTCATTGCGCCTCTTTTTTTCTTTGCGTCATGTGCTGTTTGGGGAGGGTTTTTTGGAAGGGCCATCCTGCGTGACACTGCAGTGCCACTCCTAGATGGGCCCGGTGTTTGTGTCGGCCACTAGGGTCGCTTATCTTACTCACACAGTCAGCTACCTCATTGCGCCTCTTTTTTTCTTTGCGTCATGTGCTGTTTGGGGAGGGTTTTTTGGAAGGGACATCCTGCGTGACACTGCAGTGCCACTCCTAGATGGGCCCGGTGTTTGTGTCGGCCACTAGGGTCGCTTATCTTACTCACACAGCGACCTCGGTGCAAATTTTAGGACTAAAAATAATATTGTGAGGTGTGAGGTATTCAGAATAGACTGAAAATGAGTGTAAATTATGGTTTTTGAGGTTAATAATACTTTGGGATCAAAATGACCCCCAAATTCTATGATTTAAGCTGTTTTTTAGGGTTTTTTGAAAAAATCACCCGAATCCAAAACACACCCGAATCCGACAAAAAAAATTCGGTGAGGTTTTGCCAAAACGCGGTCGAACCCAAAACACGGCCGCGGAACCGAACCCAAAACACAAAACCCGAAAAATTTCCGGCGCTCATCTCTAGCGTTGGAAGGCACAAAGTAAGCAGACGGGAGAAGTCAGGATAGTGCGCAAGGGCATAGAAGGGAGCGGCTCAAGAAAAGAAAAGTGGAAACAGACAGCAAACTAGGCTGGAGAGAGACCTGAGACAAAGACATCTGAATTATACGAGAGCCGACCAGGGGAAACACAAATTATGCAGTCAAGTTTCCCACATTTGGGGAAATCACAGGGGCAGCACACCCAGAGTGCGATGGGTGAGCCTTGCCCTGGGAGAAGCACCTACATGATCATAGTATCTCACCTGGCAGGTAAGTAGGAGTTGGGCTAGAGCTGGGGAGGGTCGCTGCTCGGGCACCCCCCTGTCAAGTGAAGGAGATCCAACTGAGGCAGCACAAGGGAACTCTCGAAAGAAGAACAAGGCTAGAGGAAGATCTGAGACAAAGAAATCTGACTTTTACCAGAGCTGACCAGAGGAAAGCACAAACACAGTCCCCCACTACCACAAATAATGCAGTCGAGTTTCCAACATTTGGGGAAATCACAGGGGTCAGCATACCCAGAATGCAATGAATGAACCTCACCCTGGGAGAACAATCTTCATGACCATGGTATCTCCTATGCAAAATAAGTATGATTTGGGATAGGGCTGGGGAGGGCCGCTGCTCAGGCACATCTCTGTCAAGTAAAGGCGATTCAACTGAGGCAGCACAAGGGAACTCTCATCTTGGGACAACAACTGCAGGGAGAACACATATTTTCAGAAGAACATGGGAGGGCAGAAGGCTGCCTAATACTGAAGCACCCCCAAACAACAAACCAAATGCAACAACTAGTGCAAGCATTCCTGGGGAAGGCCTGCAGCAGATGGATTTGCATATGGTGATGTCATCCAAGCAGTGGGTCAAAGTTGGCTTCAACCCTCGTCTGCATATGAAAAGAAAAAAGGGATGTGCAGGGAATGGCGGCCTTTTGCGGCGCTTGGATGACCCCTAATTCGCATTAAACATCTCCACCCTCCTTCGGTGTGGGGCTCATGTTGGCTATGCCCCAGCCCCTGAAGCATTCAAGCTGATTTCTTGCAGCAGCTGGGCACTGTAACAGCTCCAGAGCTGCTCTGTAAAGCATGTAAAAGGGTGTGGGCCCTGCAGCACTACCTGTAGTTTGCATTGTGCGTTGGAAGGCACAAAGTAAGCAGACAGGAGAGGTCAGAATAGTGCGCAAGGGCATAGAAGGGAACGGCTCAAGAAAAGAGAAGTGGAAACAGACAGCAAACTAGGCTGGAGAGAGACCTGAGACAAAGAGATCTGAATTATATGAGAGCCGACCAGGGGAAACACAAATTATGCAGTCAAGTTTCCCACATTTGGGGAAATCACAGGGGCAGCACACCCAGAGTGCAATGGGTGAGCCTTGCCCTGGGAGAAGCACCTACATGATCATAGTATCTCACCTGGCAGGTAAGTAGGAGTTTGGCTAGAGCTGGGGAGGGTCGCAGCTCGGGCACCCCCCTGTCAAGTGAAGGAGATCCAACTGAGGCAGCACAAGGGAACTCTCGAAAGAAGAACAAGGCTAGAGGAAGATCTGAGACAAAGAAATCTGACTTTTACCAGAGCTGACCAGAGGAAAGCACAAACACAGTCCCCCACTACCACAAATAATGCAGTCAAGTTTCCCACATTTGGGGAAATCACAGGGGTCAGCATACCCAGAATGCAATGAATGATCCTCAACCTGGGAGAACAATCTTCATGACCATGGTATCTCCTATGCAAAATAAGTATGATTTGGGATAGAGCTGGGGAGGGCCGCTGCTCAGGCACATCTCTGTCAAGTAAAGGAGATTCAACTGAGGCAGCACAAGGGAACTCTCATCTTGGGACAACAACTGCAGGGAGAACACATATTTTCAGATGAACATGGGAGGGCAGAAGGCTGCCTAATACTGAAGCACCCCCAAACAACAAACCAAATGCAACAACTAGTGCAAGCATTCCTGGGGAAGGCCTGCAGCAGATGGATTTGCATATGGTGATGTCATCCAAGCAGTGGGTCAAAGTTGGCTTCAACCCTCGTCTGCATATGAAAAGAAAAAAGGGATGTGCAGGGAATGGCGGCCTTTTGCGGCGCTTGGATGACCCCTAATTCGCATTAAACATCTCCACCCTCCTTCGGTGTGGGGCTCATGTTGGCTATGCCCCAGCCCCTGAAGCATTCAAGCTGATTTCTTGCAGCAGCTGGGCACTGTAACAGCTCCAGAGCTGCTCTGTAAAGCATGTAAAAGGGTGTGGGCCCTGCAGCACTACCTGTAGTTTGCATTGTGCGTTGGAAGGCACAAAGTAAGCAGACAGGAGAGGTCAGAATAGTGCGCAAGGGCATAGAAGGGAGCGGCTCAAGAAAAGAGAAGTGGAAACAGACAGCAAACTATGCTGGAGAGAGACCTGAGACAAAGAGATCTGAATTATACGAGAGCCAACCAGGGGAAACACAAATTATGCAGTCAAGTTTCCCACATTTGGGGAAATCACAGGGGCAGCACACCCAGAGTGCAATGGGTGAGCCTTGCCCTGGGAGAAGCACCTACATGATCATAGTATCTCACCTGGCAGGTAAGTAGGAGTTGGGCTAGAGCTGGGGAGGGTCGCAGCTCGGGCACCCCCCTGTCAAGTGAAGGAGATCCAACTGAGGCAGCACAAGGGAACTCTCGAAAGAAGAACAAGGCTAGAGGAAGATCTGAGACAAAGAAATCTGACTTTTACCAGAGCTGACCAGAGGAAAGCACAAACACAGTCCCCCACTTCCACAAATAATGCAGCCAAGTTTCCCACATTTGGGGAAATCACAGGGGTCAGCATACCCAGAATGCAATGAATGAACCTCAACCTGGGAGAACAATCTTCATGACCATGGTATCTCCTATGCAAAATAAGTATGATTTGGGATAGAGCTGGGGAGGGCCGCTGCTCAGGCACATCTCTGTCAAGTAAAGGAGATTCAACTGAGGCAGCACAAGGGAACTCTCATCTGGGGACAACAACTGCAGGGAGAACACATATTTTCAGATGAACATGGGAGGGCAGAAGGCTGCCTAATACTGAAGCACCCCCAAACAACAAACCAAATGCAACAACTAGTGCAAGCATTCCTGGGGGAAGGCCTGCAGCAGATGGATTTGCATATGGTGATGTCATCCAAGCAGTGGGTCAAAGTTGGCTTCAACCCTCGTCTGCATATGAAAAGAAAAAAGGGATGTGCAGGGCATGGCGGCCTTTTGCGGCGCTTCGATGACCCCTAATTCACATTAAACACCTCCACCCTCCTTCGGTGTGGGGCTCATGTTGGCTATGCCCCAGCCCCTGAAGCATTCAAGCTGATTTCTTGCAGCAGCTGGGCACTGTAACAGCTCCAGAGCTGCTCTGTAAAGCATGTAAAAGGGTGTGGGCCCTGCAGCACTACCTGTAGTTTGCATTGACGTTGGAAGGCACAAAGTAAGCAGACAGGAGAGGTCATAATAGTGCGCAAGGGCATAGAAGGGAGCGGCTCAAGAAAAGAGAAGTGGAAACAGACAGCAAACTAGGCTGGAGAGAGACCTGAGACAAAGAGATCTGAATTATACGAGAGCCGACCAGGGGAAACACAAACTATGCAGTCAAGTTTCCCACATTTGGGGAAATCGCAAGAGCAGCACACCCAGAGTGCAATGGGTGAGCCTTGCCCTGGGAGAAGCACCTTCATGATCATAGTATCTCACCTGGCAGGTAAGTAGGAGTTGGGCTAGAGCTGGGTAGGGTCGCTGCTCGGGCACTTCTCTGTCAAGTGAAGGAGATCCAACTGAGTCAGCACAAGGGAACTCTCGAAAGAAGAACAAGGCTAGAGGAAGATCTGAGACAAATAAATCTGACTTTTACCAGAGCTGACCAGAGGAAAGCACAAACACAGTCCCCCACTACCACAAATAATGAAGTCGAGTTTCCCACATTTGGGGAAATCACAGGGGTCAGCATACCCAGAATGCAATGAATGAACCTCACCCTGGGATAACAGTCTTCATTACCATGATATCTCCTATGCAAAATAAGTATGATTTGGGATAGGGCTGGGGAGGGCCGCTGCTCAGGCACATCTCTGTCAAGTAAAGGAGATTCAACTGAGGCAGCACAAGGGAACTCTCATCTGGGGACAACAACTGCAGGGAGAACACATATTTTCAGATGAACATGGGAGGGCAGAAGGCTGCCTAATACTGAAGCACCCCCAAACAACAAACCAAATGCAACAACTAGTACAAGCATTCCTGGGGGAAGGTCTGCAGAAGACGGATTTGCATACAGTGATGTCATCCAAGCAGTGGGCCAAAGTTGGCTGGAACCCTCATCTGCATATGAAAAGAGAAAAGGGGGATGCAGGGAATGGCGGCCTTTTGCGGCGCTTGGATGACCCTTAGTTCGCATTAAACACCCCCACCCTCCTTCGGTGTGGGGCTCATGTTGGCAATGCCCCAGCCCCTGAAGCATTCAAGCTGATTTCTTGCAGCAACTTGGCACTGTAACAGCTCCAGAGCTGCTCTGTAATGCAAGTAAAAGTTTGTGGGCCCTGCAGCACTACCTGTAGTTTGCATTGTGCATTGGAAGGCACAAAGTAAGCAGACAGGAGGAGAAGTCAGGATAGTGCACAAGGGTATAGAAGGGAGGGGCTTAAAAAAAAGAAGTGGAAACAGACTGCAAACTAGGCTGGAGAAAGACCTGAGACAAAGAGATCTGAATTATATGAAAGCCGACCAGTGGAAACACAAATTATGCAGTCAAGTTTCCCACATTTGGGGAAATCGCAAGAGCAGCACACCCAGAGTGCAATGGGTGAGCCTTGCCCTGGGAGAAGCACCTTCATGATCATAGTATCTCACCTGGCAGGTAAGTAGGAGTTGGGCTAGAGCTGGGTAGGGTCGCTGCTCGGGCACTTCTCTGTCAAGTGAAGGAGATCCAACTGAGTCAGCACAAGGGAACTCTCGAAAGAAGAACAAGGCTAGAGGAAGATCTGAGACAAATAAATCTGACTTTTACCAGAGCTGACCAGAGGAAAGCACAAACACAGTCCCCCACTACCACAAATAATGAAGTCGAGTTTCCCACATTTGGGGAAATCACAGGGGTCAGCATACCCAGAATGCAATGAATGAACCTCACCCTGGGATAACAGTCTTCATTACCATGATATCTCCTATGCAAAATAAGTATGATTTGGGATAGGGCTGGGGAGGGCCGCTGCTCAGGCACATCTCTGTCAAGTAAAGGAGATTCAACTGAGGCAGCACAAGGGAACTCTCATCTGGGGACAACAACTGCAGGGAGAACACATATTTTCAGATGAACATGGGAGGGCAGAAGGCTGCCTAATACTGAAGCACCCCCAAACAACAAACCAAATGCAACAACTAGTGCAAGCATTCCTGGGGGAAGGCCTGCAGCAGATGGATTTGCATATGGTGATGTCATCCAAGCAGTGGGTCAAAGTTGGCTTCAACCCTCGTCTGCATATGAAAAGAAAAAAGGGATGTGCAGGGCATGGCGGCCTTTTGCGGCGCTTGGATGACCCCTAATTCACATTAAACACCTCCACCCTCCTTCGGTGTGGGGCTCATGTTGGCTATGCCCCAGCCCCTGAAGCATTCAAGCTGATTTCTTGCAGCAGCTGGGCACTGTAACAGCTCCAGAGCTGCTCTGTAAAGCATGTAAAAGGGTGTGGGCCCTGCAGCACTACCTGTAGTTTGCATTGACGTTGGAAGGCACAAAGTAAGCAGACAGGAGAGGTCATAATAGTGCGCAAGGGCATAGAAGGGAGCGGCTCAAGAAAAGAGAAGTGGAAACAGACAGCAAACTAGGCTGGAGAGAGACCTGAGACAAAGAGATCTGAATTATACGAGAGCCGACCAGGGGAAACACAAATTATGCAGTCAAGTTTCCCACATTTGGGGAAATCGCAAGAGCAGCACACCCAGAGTGCAATGGGTGAGCCTTGCCCTGGGAGAAGCACCTTCATGATCATAGTATCTCACCTGGCAGGTAAGTAGGAGTTGGGCTAGAGCTGGGTAGGGTCGCTGCTCGGGCACTTCTCTGTCAAGTGAAGGAGATCCAACTGAGTCAGCACAAGGGAACTCTCGAAAGAAGAACAAGGCTAGAGGAAGATCTGAGACAAAGAAATCTGACTTTTACCAGAGCTGACCAGAGGAAAGCACAGACACAGTCCCCCACTACCACAAATAATGCAGTCAAGTTTCCCACATTTGGGGAAATCACAGGGGTCAGCATAACCAGAATGCAATGAATGAACCTCACCCTGGGAGAACAATCTTCATGACCATGGTATCTCCTATGCAAAATAAGTATGATTTAGGATAGGGCTGGGGAGGGCCGCTGCTCAGGCACATCTCTGTCAAGTAAAGAAGATTCAACTGAGGCAGCACAAGGGAACTCTCATCTGGGGACAACAACTGCAGGGAGAACACATATTTTCAGATGAACATGGGAGGGCAGAAGGCTGCCTAATACTGAAGCACCCCCAAACAACAAACCAAATGCAACAACTAGTGCAAGCATTCCTGGGGGAAGGCCTGCAGCAGATGGATTTGCATATGGTGATGTCATCCAAGCAGTGGGTCAAAGTTGGCTTCAACCCTCGTCTGCATATGAAAAGAGAAAAGGGGCGTGCAGGGCATGGCGGCCTTTTGCGGTGCTTGGATGACCCCTAGTTCGCATTAAACACCTCCACCCTCCTTCGGTGTGGGGCTCATGTTGGCTATGCCCCAGCCCCTGAAGCATTCAAGCTGATTTCTTGCAGAAGCTGGGCACTGTAACAGCTCCAGAGCTGCTCTGTATGGCAAGTAAAAGGGTGTGGGCCCTGCAGCACTACCTGTAGTTCGCATTGTGCGTTGGAAGGCACAAAGTAAGCAGATGGGAGAAGTCAGGATAGTGCGCTAGGGCATAGAAGGGAGCGGCTCAAGAAAAGAGAAGTGGAAACAGACAGCAAATTAGGCTGGAGAGCTCTTCTGTCTATATTTTGCAAACCTGCTCTTGTCCTCTCCAGCTGCTCCATGTAGATTTGACGTCTGGAAAGGTGCATAACCCACTGACAAGCAGGCACACTCCTGCATGAGTTTTCTCTCTCACTAGCTGGATGATACACAATCATTTGCATGTGCTCCACCTCCGACACACCACCCACCCAACCACCCAGTGACCAGAGCCACCCACAAGCCAACTGGCTCCGTGATTTAATTTGCACAGTGTAGTCATCCAGGCAGCATGTCCTTCTCAATGGAAGGATCTCTGGTTCCATGGAATCTTCCACATTGGAATGCTGCGGAATAAAAAGGATTTAAATATTCAGCTTGCTAGCATTCAATGTACCTGCGGCTTGGCTTTAGCACATGTGTCTTCATCCTGTGGCCCTCCAGCTGCTGTGAAACTACACATCCCAGCATGCCCTGCCACAGTTTTGCTATTAAGGTATGTTAAAACTGAGGCAGGGCATGCTGGGATGTGTAGTTCCACAGCAGCTGGAGGGTCGCAGGTTGAAGACCCATGTTCTAGCATGCCTGTTCTATGATGCATGTACCGTGATGTCACAATCAGCTTGAAATGGGGTGTCTAGCAGGCATTTGCCGACAGCCACTTGAGGGAGATGCAGCATATCGGAGGTCTTCGATGCCTTTCCAGCAAATGCACACCACCTGCTGCTGGTCTGGACACAAAACAATGCCCACAATCGAAGTCCCAAAATGCCCAACTACAGGATTCATGTAAGTAGTGAATTTAGGAATGAATTTAGAAGTAGGAAATTAAGTTAGTTCACAAGTACATTCAAATTCAGATCTAAAGTCTAGGTAGGCCTCACGTCCTGGCAGCCCCCAGCACTTAAAAATGCCTTGATTAGAAGTAGAGAATTAAATGTAGATAAAAAGTAGACACAAAATAAGACTCCACAGAGCAGTTATCAGGTGTCTTTATCAATTGTTGCATTTAAAAAATCAAGCAATTAGGGAACACAATGTTGCAACAATGTAACCCTATTTGCAAAATAGTACTAAATAAGTTTGTCGATGTAAGACATTTGCAAAGGCGCATCCAAAACACGCTGGAAAATGCAACTGAATCTGTTTTTGGAGGCTAGAATAGGAAATGTGCATCGGTCCTACAAGTACTGAAAGCTCTTCTACCATCTCCCTTTTCTGAAAAGCCATTTAATATATGGTTTCCAGATAGGGGACATATCAGATATTGCCTTTCAAAAGCAGCAAATATCATACCACTTCTATTGCCATCAAAGATAAACATTGATTGTTTTCAGATATTGGATTGAAAAAGCAGTCTTTATTGACATAAAGAAGCAAAAAAACATACATAAACATTACACACATAAGTACTGTGTTGCAGCACAGATAAAACACAATACAAATGCTGTCGGTATAGTACAGTTCAAGAACTACAGCACAGGCCAGCCTACACTATAAATCATGAACTGCACTATACATTTAAACAATACAATAATACAACAGTTAATAAGGCTATGGGTGTGGAGTGTAAGAGGGTGAGGGAATCACAAGCCCGAAGCTTTATTGAAAGACAGACACATATAAAGGGAGGATTAATAAATACAAAGATATCCTTTACTATAGAATGTAATTCAATCCGGTCTTTCAACTCTTCCACAACTTAAAAACGGATAGTGTTTCCAAGCCTTCCATCCTGGAATATCTTCAGTCTCTCGCCAATGAAGAAAACAATCCCTCCAGCAGACTCTTCAACCACGATACAAGATCACAGCCAAAAGGGCGAGAAGCAACTACACTTGCGTTTAACCAAAATAGCTAAAACTTAGTGGAGGAAAGTGCAGTGCACCAAAACATAAGCTGACACAATCATGGAGAATGCGCCAGCATATATGCTCTTCTATCTATATTTTGCAAACCTGCTCTTGTCCCCTCCAGCTGCTCCATGTAGATTTGACGTCTGGCAAGGTGCATAACCCACTGACAAGCAGGCACACTCCTGCATGAGTTTTCCCTCTCACTAGCTGGATGATACACATTCATTTGCATGTGCTCCACCTCCGACACACCGCCCACCCAACCACCCAGTCACCAGAGCCACCCACAAGCCAACTGGCTCCGTGACTTAATTTGCACAGTGCAGTCATCCAGGCAGCATGTCCTTCTCAATGGAATAATCTCTGGTTCCATGGAATCTTCCGCATTGGAATGCTGCGGAACAAAAAGGATTTAAACATTCATCTTGCTAGCATTCAATGTACCTGCGGCTTGGCTCTAGCACATGGGTCTTCATCCTGTGGCCCTCCAGCTGCTGTGAAACTACACATCCCAGCATGCCCTGCTACAGTTTTGCTATTAAGGTATGCTAAAACTGAGGCAGGGCATGCTGGGATGTGTAGTTCCACAGCAGCTGGAGGGTCGCAGGTTGAAGACCCATGTTCTAGCATGCCTGTTCTATGATGCATGTTCCGTGATGTCACAATCAGCTTGGAATGGGGTATCTAGCAGGCATTTGCTGACAGCCACTTGAGGTAGACACACATCAGGAGATGCAGCATATCGGAGGTCTTCGATGCCTTTCCAGCAAATGCACACCACCTGCTGCTGGTCTGGACACAAAACAATGCCCACAATCGAAGTCCCAAAATGCCCAACTACAGGATTCATGTAAGTAGTGAATTTAGGAATGAATTTAGAAGTAGGAAATTAAGTTAGTTCACAAGTACATTCAAATTCAGATCTAAAGTCTAGGTAGGCCTCACGTCCTGGCAGCCCCCAGCATTTAAAAATGCCTTGATTAGAGGTAGGGAATTAAATGTAGATAAGAAGTAGACGCAAAATAAGACTCCACAGAGCAGTTATCAGGTGTCTTTATCAATTGTTGCATTTAAAAAATCAAGCAATTAGGGAACACAATGTTGCAACAATGTAACCCTATTTGCAAAATAGTACTAAATAAGTTTGTCGATGTAAGACATTTGCAAAGGCGCATTTAAAACACACTGGAAAATGCAACTGAATCTGTTTTTGGAGGCTAGAATAGGAAATGTGCATCGGTCCAACAAGTACTGAAAGCTCTTCTACCATCATCCTTTTCTGAAAAGCCATTTAATATATGGTTCCCAGATAGGGGACATATCAGATATTGCCTTTCAAAAGCAGCAAATATCATACCACTTCTATTGCCATCAAAGATAAACATTGATTGTTTTCAGATATTGGATTGAAAAAGCAGTCTTTATTGACATAAAGAAGCAAAAAAACATACATAAACATTACACACATAAGTACTGTGTTGCAGCACAGCCAAAACACAATACAAATGCTGTCGGTATAGTACAGTTCAAGAACTACAGCACAGGCCAGCCTACACTATAAATCATGAACTGCACTATACATTTAAACTATACAATAATACAACAGTTAATAAGGCTATGTGTGTGGAGTGTAAGAGGGTGAGGGAATCACAAGACCGAAGCTTTATTTTAACACAGACACATATAAGGGGAGGGGCAATAAATAGAAAGGTATCCTTTACTATAGAATGTAGTCCAATCCGACCTCTGTGCTCTTCCACAACTGAAAAACGGATAGTGTTCCCAAGCCTTCCATCCTGGAATATCTTTGGTCTTTCGCCAATGAAGAAAACAATCCCTCCCTCCAGCAGACCCTTCAACCACGATACAAGATCACAGCCAAAAGGCCGAGAAGCAACTACACTTGAGCTTAAAAAAAATGGCTAAAACTTATTGGAGGAAAGTGCAGTGCACCAAAACATAAGCTGACACAATCATGGAGAATGTGCCAGCATATATGCTCTTCTATCTATATTTTGCAAACCTGCTCTTGTCCCCTCCAGCTGCTCTATGTAGATTTGACGTCTGGCAAGGTGCATAACCCACTGACAGGCAGGCACACTCCTGCATGAGTTTTCTCTCTCACTAGCTGGATGATACACAATCATTTGCATGTGCTCCACCTCCGACACACCACCCACCCAACCACCCAGTCACCAGAGCCACCCACAAACCAACTGGCTCCGTGATTTAATTTGCACAGTGTAGTCATCCAGGCAGCATGTCCTTCTCAATGGAAGGATCTCTGGTTCCATGGAATCTTCCGCATTGGAATGCTGCGGAACAAAAAGGATTTAAACATTCATCTTGCTAGCATTCAATGTACCTGCGGCTTGGCTCTAGCACATGGGTCTTCATCCTGTGGCCCTCCAGCTGCTGTGAAACTACACATCCCAGCATGCCCTGCCACAGTTTTGCTATTAAGGTATGGTAAAACTGAGGCAGGGCATGCTGGGATGTGTAGTTCCACAGCAGCTGGAGGGTCGCAGGTTGAAGACCCATGTTCTAGCATGCCTGTTCTATGATGCATGTACCGTGATGTCACAATCAGCTTGGAATGGGGTGTCTAGCAGGCATTTGCTGACAGACACTTGAGGTAGACACACATCAGGAGATGCAGCATATCGGAGGTCTTCGATGCCTTTCCAGCAAATGCACACCACCTGCTGCTGGTCTGGACACAAAACAATGCCCACAATCGAAGTCCCAAAATGCCCAACTACAGGATTCATGTAAGTAGTGAATTTAGGAATGAATTTAGAAGTAGGAAATTAAGTTAGTTCACAAGTACATTCAAATTCAGATCTAAAGTCTAGGTAGGCCTCACGTCCTGGCAGCCCCCAGCATTTAAAAATGCCTTGATTAGAGGTAGGGAATTAAATGTAGATAAGAAGTAGACGCAAAATAAGACTCCACAGAGCAGTTATCAGGTGTCTTTATCAATTGTTGCATTTAAAAAATCAAGCAATTAGGGAACACAATGTTGCAACAATGTAACCCTATTTGCAAAAAAGTACTAAATAAGTTTGTCGATGTAAGACATTTGCAAAGGCGCATTTAAAACACACTGGAAAATGCAACTGAATCTGTTTTTGGAGGCTAGAATAGGAAATGTGCATCGGTCCAACAAGTACTGAAAGCTCTTCTACCATCTTCCTTTTCTGAAAAGCCATTTAATATATGGTTCCCAGATAGGGGACATATCAGATATTGCCTTTCAAAAGCAGCAAATATCATACCACTTCTATTGCCATCAAAGATAAACATTGATTGTTTTCAGATATTGGATTGAAAAAGCAGTCTTTTAATCAAAATAAAAACACAAACACACACAGCGTGACAGTAAAATTATTGAGACAGGCTGTAGCATGTGGGTGCATGTAACCCTATAAAAGTGATGGATTGGGTGACTATTACAATACCCACTGTTGCTGTCTGAAAAATTATGGATTTATAGATTGCTCTGCCGAGACATGTTTTTTTCTAAAATGCACCACAGGTATGGATGGATAGTATACTTGACGACACAGAGGTAGGTAGAGCAGTGGCCTACTGTACCGTACTGCTATATATTATATTATTTATTATTATTATTATCCTTTATTTATATGGCGCCACAAGGGTTCCGCAGTGCCCAATTACAGAGTACATAAACAAATAATCAAACAGGAAAACAGCAACTTACAGTTGACGACAATATAGGACAAGTACAGGGTAAATAAACATAGCTACATCAGCAGATGACACTGGAATAAGTATAAGGTGGCAGAAGACTGCTGGATTTGGTGCAGCTGAAGATTATTAAAGTAAGAAAAGAGTAAGCACATGAGGGAAGAGGGCCCTGCTCGTGAGAGCTTACATTCTAAAAGGGAGGGGTAGACAGACAGGGGTGAGACAGATGGGGTACATAGAGAGCGTGGAACAGAGGTTTAGGATGAGATTTGGCTGGGTTTGGTGAAGAATTGGGTCTTGAGAGCCCGTTTGAAGTTTTGTAGAGAGGTGGAGAGTCTGCGGGGGAGAGGTAGGGAATTCCAGAGAAGTGGTGCAGCACGTGGAAAATCTTGGAGGTAGGAGTGGGAGGAAGTAATCCGTAGGCAGGAGTCGGTGTGCATTAGCAGAGCGAAGAGGACGGGTGGGAGTGTAAAGCGAGATAAGATCAGAGATGTAGATGGGAGAGGAGTGGGTGAGGGCTTTGTAAGCAAGTGTGAGAAGCTTGAAATGGATTCTGAAAGGGAAGGGGAGCCAGTGAAGGACTAGTAAGAGAGGAGAGGTGGACGTAGTGCGTTTGGTGAGGAAAATGAGCCGGGAAGCAGCATTGAAGATAGATTGGAGTGGAGAGAGGTATTTGTCAGGAATGCCAGTCAGGAAGAGATTACAGCAGTCCAGTCTGGAGATGACCAGTGAGTGGATAAGAGTCTTAGTAGCATCCTGGGTCAGAAAGGGTCTGATCCTGGAAATATTTTTTAGATGAAAACGGCAGGTTTGTGAGAGGTGCTGAATGTGTGGTTTGAAGGAGAAGGAGGAGTCAAGGATTACTCCAAGACAGCGCACTTGGGGGGTAGAGGAGATAGTAGTGCCATCAATAGATAATGAGATTGTAAGAGGTGAGGTTATGCGGGAGGGAGGGAAGATGATCAGCTCGGTCTTAGACATGTTAAGTTTAAGAAAGAGCTGGGACATCCAGGAAGAGATAGCAGAGAGACAGTTGGAGATACGAGTGAGGAGAGTAGGGGAGAGGTCTGGAGAGGAAAGATAGATTTGAGTGTCATCAGCATAGAGATGATATTGGAAACCAAAAGAACTAATGAGCTTACTTAGTGAGGACGTATAGAGAGAGAAGAGAAGAGGACCAAGGACAGAACCTTGGGGTACCCCTACAGTTAGTGGAAGTGAGGGGGAGGTGGAGTCATGAGAGGAGACAGAGAATGAACGGTCAGAAAGGTAGGACGACAACCAAGAGAGGGCTGTGTTACGCAGACCAATGGAGTGAAGGATTTGCAGTAGGAGAGGATGGTCCACAGTGTCAAAAGCAGCAGAGAGATCAAGTAGAATAAGTAGAGAGTAGTGTCCCTTAGATTTAGCAGCATGGAGGTCATTGCATACTTTTGTAAGGGCAGTTTCAGTGGAGTGGAGAGGACGGAAGCCAGACTGGAATGGGTCAAGCAGTGAGTGTGAGGAAAGAAAGGAAGTAAGGCGGTTGTAGACAATACGCTCAAGGAGTTTGGAGGCAAAATGGAGGAGAGAGATGGGTCGGTAGTTGGAGAGAGTGTTTGGATCAAGGGTAGGTTTTTTAAGAATAGGAGAGATGAGAGCGTGCTTGAAGGCAGAGGGGACAGTGCCTGATGAGAGGGAGAGATTGAGAAGGTGGGAAAGATGGGAAAAAGCAGAAGAAGAGAGGTGGCAAAGGAGGCGGGAGGGGATTGGGTCAAGTGGGGAGGTGGTGAGGGGACAGGAACGAATGAGGGCCATGACTTCCTCTCCAGATGCATGGGAGAAAGATGACAGAGTTGGTGCGAGGGATGGGGAGGGTTCGTAAGGGTTGGGAGAAGGCTGGTTACTGATAGTCTGGTGTGATGTGATGTCCTGACGTATGGAGTCAATTTTGGATGTGAAGTAAGTGGCAAAGTCAAGAGCAGAGAGTGAGGAAGGGAGACGAGGTGGAGGTGGGCAGAGGAGTGAGTTGAGAGTGGCAAAGAGGCGCCGGGGGTTGGAAGACTGGGAGGAGATGAGGTTCTTGAAGTATGACTGTTTAGCAAGAGAAAGGGCAGCACTGAAGGATGAGAGCATAAGTTTGAAATGGAGGAAGTCTGCCTTAGAGCGTGATTTCCTCCAGTGTCGCTCAGCCGTACGTGAGCATTTTTGCAGATATCTGGTGCATTTGGTGTGCCAGGGTTGAGGTGTTAATTTGTGAGGGTGAATAGTGGTTGGTGGAGCAACAGAGTCAAGAGCAGAAGTAAGGGAAGCATTGTATGTGGAAGTGGCTTGTTCAGGGCATGAGAGAGAGAGAATAGGAGAGAGAAGTGAGTCAAACAGGGAGGAAAGGAATGTGGTGTCAATAGCTTCAATGTTACGCTTAGTGATGGTAGCCTTAGGAGGTAGAGATGGGGAAGTCGAGAGAGATAGGTTGAAGGAGAGCAGGTGGTGATCAGAGAGGGGAAATGGGGAGTTGGAAAAATCAGAAATATCACAGCGGTGAGTGAAGACCAGATCCAGTGAGCTCCCATTCACATGGGAGGGTGAGGAGGTCCACTGGGAGAGACCAAGTGAAGAGGTGAGGTTAAGGAGTTTAGAGGCAGGGGATTGTGTGGGGATGTCAATAGGGATGTTGAAATCGCCTAGGATAATGGTGGGAATGTCAGAAGAGAGGATACAGCATTATGGGCCTGATATGAGTGTGACCAGCGGTGATGTGGAATGCAGTAGGAGGTGCTGTTTAGTAAGCACCACTTCTATATTCACCATGCAGTATATTGTGTGAATATAGAAGTGTTGGCTGTGTTATATATTAGAGTAATTATTGCAGCTCCCAGCTAAAATTGCAACAATGTAATTTAGTGACAAGTTGCAGAGATTAACCCTTTCTGTGGCTGCTGCACAACCTCTATTCATATCGCTGAATTCAATTAGGGAGATGTTCTCACCCCGCGAGCAAGCGCGGGTATATGCCACACTTATGGTAACATTGGATTTGCAGATATTTTCTTGCAGGGGTGTTTCTAAACAATTTGGCTTCAAATGCGTGCCCCCCGCCACCATTGGCATTAAAAATTGTGCCCCTCCCCCATATATATATATATATAAAAAAAACTATATTTGCGTGAGCGCTCCGGACGGGATGGGGGGGCGTGACCTCGCAAAAATGGGTATGGTCTCCATAAAATGGGCGTAGCCTTGCAGGCAAAGACTACCTTACACCCCAGTTCTTGACCCTGCACCAACAGACCTCGGCCACCACAGGGAAAAAAGTACAGTAATTTCCACCATGTTAAGCCCCACACATTAATGCCCTTTGGAACATATTATGTCACTCACCACAATATCTGTGATACACTATGCCCTACAGTAAAGCTTCTAATTACTTTTACAAAAACTGCTCAATGCCAAGAGTTTCACGTGCTGGGTGTCATGCTCATTGCCAGGGGTTTCACTCTCTGGGTGTCATGCTCATTGCCAGGGGGAACGCAGTAGGAGGTGTTATATAGTAAGCACCACTATGGCATAGTATATAGCATTATATATATTGTGAGCACTGGTGATGTTGAGTGCAGTAGAGCTGCTGCTGGGTAATTACAATTGACTACAACCACCAATATATTCTGCTGCACTATATATATGCAAAGCTAATTCTGCTGGGTAATTACAACTGACTACAACCACCAATATATTCTGCTGCACTATATCTATATTTGCAAAGCTAATTCTGCTGGGTAATTACAATTGACTACAACCACCAATATATTCTGCTGCACTATATCTATATATGCAAAGCTAATTCTGCTGAGTAATTACAATTGACTACAACCACCAATATATTCTGCTGCACTATATCTATATATGCAAAGCTAATTCTGCTGGGTAATGCAAATTGAAACATTATTGCATAGTATGTGATTTTGAAGTACTTTTTTAAAGTTTTGAATGATATAGACCCAGTTTAATCTTTGTGGAATGCCTGGTTGTTGTTTTTAAGGTAATTTATTGCCTGGCATTTGAGGGGGTGGGGTGTGGTTACAGATTTCAATTATTGGTTTCACTTGTAATAGTCTTCTACTTAAGTCCAATGGTGTAGGCTGTGCAAAGCCGTTTGGCTGTGCATTTATTGATCTAAGCGTGCATTTTTATCAAAGCGTGATAAAATTGACACATAACAGCAGCGTTCAATCAGCGTTAATTTATCTTCAGCTGATATTGATTGTGAATTGACGTTTCTTCTCTTCTTGTCACCTACAGGTAATTACAATTGACTACAACCACCAATATATTCTGCTGCACTATATCTATATATGCAAAGCTAATTCTGCTGGGTTATGCAAATTTAAACATTATTGCATAGTATGTGATTTTGAAGTACTTTTTTAAAGTTTTGAATGATATAGACCCAGTTTAATCTTTGTGGAATGCCTGGTTGTTGTTTTTATGGTAATTTATTGCCTGGCATTTGAGGGGGTGGGGTGTGGTTACAGATTTCAATTATTGGTTTCACTTGTAATAGTCTTCTACTTAAGTCCAATGGTGTAGGCTGTGCAAAGCCGTTTGGCTGTGCATTTATTGATCTAAGCGTGCATTTTTATCAAAGCGTGATAAAATTGACACATAACAGCAGTGTTCAATCAGCATTAATTTATCTTCAGCTGATATCGATTGTGAATTGACGTTTCTTCTCTTCTTGTCACCTACAGGTAATTACAATTGACTACAACCACCAATATATTCTGCTGCACTATATCTATATATGCAAAGCTAATTCTGCTGGGTAATGCAAATTGAAACATTATTGCATAGTATGTGATTTTGAAGTACTTTTTTAAAGTTTTGAATGATATAGACCCAGTTTAATCTTTGTGGAATGCCTGGTTGTTGTTTTTAAGGTAATTTATTGCCTGGCATTTGAGGGGGTGGGGTGTGGTTACAGATTTCAATTATTGGTTTCACTTGTAATAGTCTTCTACTTAAGTCCAATGGTGTAGGCTGTGCAAAGCCGTTTGGCTGTGCATTTATTGATCTAAGCGTGCATTTTTATCAAAGCGTGATAAAATTGACACATAACAGCAGCGTTCAATCAGCGTTAATTTATCTTCAGCTGATATTGATTGTGAATTGACGTTTCTTCTCTTCTTGTCACCTACAGGTAATTACAATTGACTACAACCACCAATATATTATGCTGCACTATATCTATATATGCAAAGCTAATTCTGCTGGGTTATGCAAATTGAAACATTATTGCATAGTATGTGATTTTGAAGTACTTTTTTAAAGTTTTGAATGATATAGACCCAGTTTAATCTTTGTGGAATGCCTGGTTGTTGTTTTTACGGTAATTTATTGCCTGGCATTTGAGGGGGTGGGGTTACAGATTTCAATTATTGGTTTCACTTGTAATAGTCTTCTACTTAAGTCCAATGGTGTAGGCTGTGCAAAGCCGTTTGGCTGTGCATTTATTGATCTAAGCGTGCATTTTTATCAAAGCGTGATAAAATTGACACATAACAGCAGTGTTCAATCAGCATTAATTTATCTTCAGCTGATATCGATTGTGAATTGACGTTTCTTCTCTTCTTGTCACCTACAGGTAATTACAATTGACTACAACCACCAATATATTCTGCTGCACTATATCTATATATGCAAAGCTAATTCTGCTGGGTAATGCAAATTGAAACATTATTGCATAGTATGTGATTTTGAAGTACTTTTTTAAAGTTTTGAATGATATAGACCCAGTTTAATCTTTGTGGAATGCCTGGTTGTTGTTTTTAAGGTAATTTATTGCCTGGCATTTGAGGGGGTGGGGTGTGGTTACAGATTTCAATTATTGGTTTCACTTGTAATAGTCTTCTACTTAAGTCCAATGGTGTAGGCTGTGCAAAGCCATTTGGCTGTGCATTTATTGATCTAAGCGTGCATTTTTATCAAAGCGTGATAAAATTGACACATAACAGCAGTGTTCAATCAGCGTTCAATCGAAGTGAAAAAGAAGGAAAACAGAAGCACACCAATCTAACAAAACAAAGAAAACTGAAGAACTAATAACAAATGTGAGTCACTTACTCCTCAGATCACTCACCTCCTGATTGTTGCATCTGATTACATAGCACAGAACTACCTTACTTGGACATTTCATAAACCATCCATTTCACCTACAAATGCCTGTATCTGTATTATTGTAATTTTGTTTTTTAAGCACAGCTGCACCAATGCAATTTTACCTGCAAACACTTAAAACATCTAACATAATTACCATTGCTTCTTAAACCTCTCACAATCCTTTCATTTCTTACACTCCAAATACTTTTCTGCACCCACTTTATCTACGCTTTTGACTCATTTCATACTAAATCTACACCCCTTGAGCCTACACTGCTTTTCTCACCTGCATTTCTGCAATTCTTCTGCTCGGATTGCCTTACAGTCTCCTCTCCTACTTCCACTTTCCCTCAACCTATTTACCTACTTAACACTATGTCAATGTTTTCTTATACTCCCCACATCACTCAGTGTCTACCTAATAATGTATCTTTAGCCTTCCCCCCTAGTCTCCTCCACCTCCTCCTCTCTCCCCTCCTCTGTCTCCCCTCCATCCCTCTGTTTCCTTCCCCCACCTTTCCTGTTACCCCACTTTCATTCACCTCTGCCCCATGGTCCTGCTACCCCACAACTCAGCCCTGCTCCCTCTCTCCCTTCCCTGTCACCTCCCCACACCCCCATCCACATCACACTGACCTCCCTCCCTGCCCACCTCCTGCAGTTTCCCCTCCTAGCTCAGGCACCCGTACCATCACTACTCTCTCATCATCCCTGCCCTCAAACTTAATCCCACCTCATCGCTACAGCAACCCTGAAAATCTAATTCACATCTCTCCCACAAACTCATACCCCCTATCCTGTGCTCTCTGGAATGCCAGATCTGTTTATAACAAACTGGTCCCCACTCATGACCTTTTCATTTCCAACTCCCTACACCTACTAGCCATTACTGAAACTTGGATTACGCCCTCTGACACTACTTCTGCTGCTGCTCTCTCTGCTGGGGGCCTTACATTCACACACACACCCCGACCTGTTGGTCGCCATGGGGGTGGTGTTGGGGTCCTTTTACCTTCTAGTTACTCCTACCAACTCATACCACCAGAACCATCCCTTATATTCTCTACATTTGAGGTCCACGCCATATGCCTCTTCCAACCAGTCCATCTTAGAGTAGCTGTCATTTACCGCCCCCCTGGCACTGCTTCCAAATTAATCGACAACTTTGCTTCCTGGCTTCCTCACTTCCTCTCTTTTGACATTCCCACCATTATCCTAGGCGATTTCAACATCCCTATTGACATCCCCACACAATCCCCTGCCTCTAAACTCCTTAACCTCACCTCTTCACTTGGTCTCTCCCAGTGGACCTCCTCACCCTCCCATGTGAATGGGAGCTCACTGGATCTGGTCTTCACTCACCGCTGTGATATTTCTGATTTTTCCAACTCCCCATTTCCCCTCTCTGACCACCACCTGCTCTCCTTCAACCTATCTCTCTCGACTTCCCCATCTCTACCTCCTAAGGCTACCATCACTAAGCGTAACATTGAAGCTATTGACACCACATTCCTTTCCTCCCTGTTTGACTCACTTCTCTCTCCTATTCTCTCTCTCTCATGCCCTGAACAAGCCACTTCCACATACAATGCTTCCCTTACTTCTGCTCTTGACTCTGTTGCTCCACCAACCACTATTCACCCTCACAAATTAACACCTCAACCCTGGCACACCAAATGCACCAGATATCTGCAAAAATGCTCACGTACGGCTGAGCGACACTGGAGGAAATCACGCTCTAAGGCAGACTTCCTCCATTTCAAACTTATGCTCTCATCCTTCAGTGCTGCCCTTTCTCTTGCTAAACAGTCATACTTCAAGAACCTCATCTCCTCCCAGTCTTCCAACCCCCGGCGCCTCTTTGCCACTCTCAACTCACTCCTCTGCCCACCTCCACCTCGTCTCACTTCCTCACTCTCTGCTCTTGACTTTGCCACTTACTTCACATCCAAAATTGACTCCATACGTCAGGACATCACATCACATCAGACTATCAGTAACCAGCCTTCTCCCAACCCTTACCAACCCTCCCCATCCCTCGCACCAACTCTGTCATCTTTCTCTCATGCATCTGGAGAGGAAGTCATGGCCCTCATTCGTTCCTGTCCCCTCACCACCTCCCCACTTGACCCAATCCCCTCCCGCCTCCTTTGCCACCTCTCTTCTTCTGCTTTTTCCCATCTTTCCCACCTTCTCAATCTCTCCCTCTCATCAGGCACTGTCCCCTCTGCCTTCAAGCACGCTCTCATCTCTCCTATTCTTAAAAAACCTACCCTTGATCCAAACACTCTCTCCAACTACCGACCCATCTCTCTCCTCCCTTTTGCCTCCAAACTCCTTGAGCGTATTGTCTACAACCGCCTTACTTCCTTTCTTTCCTCACACTCACTGCTTGACCCATTCCAGTCTGGCTTCCGTCCTCTCCACTCCACTGAAACTGCCCTTACAAAAGTATGCAATGACCTCCATGCTGCTAAATCTAAGGGACACTACTCTCTACTTATTCTACTTGATCTCTCTGCTGCTTTTGACACTGTGGACCATCCTCTCCTACTGCAAATCCTTCACTCCATTGGTCTGCGTAACACAGCCCTCTCTTGGTTGTCGTCCTACCTTTCTGACCGTTCATTCTCTGTCTCCTCTCATGACTCCACCTCCCCCTCACTTCCACTAACTGTAGGGGTACCCCAAGGTTCTGTCCTTGGTCCTCTTCTCTTCTCTCTCTATACGTCCTCACTAAGTAAGCTCATTAGTTCTTTTGGTTTCCAATATCATCTCTATGCTGATGACACTCAAATCTATCTTTCCTCTCCAGACCTCTCCCCTACTCTCCTCACTCGTATCTCCAACTGTCTCTCTGCTATCTCTTCCTGGATGTCCCAGCTCTTTCTTAAACTTAACATGTCTAAGACCGAGCTGATCATCTTCCCTCCCTCCCGCATAACCTCACCTCCTACAATCTCATTATCTATTGATGGCACTACTATCTCCTCTACCCCCCAAGTGCGCTGTCTTGGAGTAATCCTTGACTCCTCCCTCTCCTTCAAACCACACATTCAGCACCTCTCACAAACCTGCCGTTTTCATCTAAAAAATATTTCCAGGATCAGACCCTTTCTGACCCAGGATGCTACTAAGACTCTTATCCACTCACTGGTCATCTCCAGACTGGACTGCTGTAATCTCTTCCTGACTGGCATTCCTGACAAATACCTCTCTCCACTCCAATCTATCCTCAATGCTGCTTCCCGACTCATTTTCCTCACCAAACGCACTACGTCCACCTCTCCTCTCTTACTAGTCCTTCACTGGCTCCCCTTCCCTTTCAGAATCCATTTCAAGCTTCTCACACTTGCTTACAAAGCCCTCACCCACTCCTCTCCCATCTACATCTCTGATCTTATCTCGCTTTACACTCCCACCCGTCCTCTTCGCTCTGCTAATGCACACCGACTCCTGCCTACGGATTACTTCCTCCCACTCCTACCTCCAAGATTTTTCACGTGCTGCACCACTTCTCTGGAATTCCCTACCTCTCCCCCTCAGACTCTCCACCTCTCTACAAAACTTCAAACGGGCTCTCAAGACCCACTTCTTCACCAAACCCAGCCAAATCTCATCCTAAACCTCTGTTCCACGCTCTCTATGTACCCCATCTGTCTCACCCCTGTCTGTCTACCCCTCCCTTTTAGAATGTAAGCTCTCACGAGCAGGGCCCTCTTCCCTCATGTGCTTACTCTTTTCTTACTTTAATAATCTTCAGCTGCACCAAATCCAGCAGTCTTCTGCCACCTGATACTTATTCCAGTGTCATCTGCTGATGTAGCTATGTTTATTTACCCTGTACTTGTCCTATATTGTCGTCAACTGTAAGTTGCTGTTTTCCTGTTTGATTATTTGTTTATGTACTCTGTAATTGGGCACTGCGGAACCCTTGTGGCGCCATATAAATAAAGGATAATAATAATAATAAATAATATAATATATAGCAGTACGGTACAGTAGGCCACTGCTCTACCTACCTCTGTGTCGTCAAGTATACTATCCATCCATACCTGTGGTGCATTTTAGAAAAAAACATGTCTCGGCAGAGCAATCTATAAATCCATAATTTTTCAGACAGCAACAGTGGGTATTGTAATAGTCACCCAATCCATCACTTTTATAGGGTTACATGCACCCACATGCTACAGCCTGTCTCAATAATTTTACTGTCACGCTGTGTGTGTTTGTGTTTTTATTTGGGTATTTTTTGTTGTTGTAGAACTACAGGTACCAGCAAGCCCGTTATTTCCCCGCCTGCTGGTACTTGAGGTTCTCCAAGTACCAGCAAGCGGGGGAGGCTTGCTGGGCCTTGTAGTTCCACAACAACAACAAAAATATTCTTTTTTTTACACACATGGCTATCAGCCCGGCACCCACCACCCAGGGGTGTTGGGGACAGCCTCGGGCTTCACCTCTGGCCCTTGGGTGCCTCGAGGGGAGGAACCTCTTGATTTAAGGGGTCCCCACTCCTCCAGGGAACCCCGGCCAGGGGTGACTAGTTGGAGGGGTAATGCCAGGGCCGCAGGGACCTACATAAAAGTGTCCCCCGGCTGTGGCATTATCTCTCTGGCTAGTGGAGCCCGGTGCTGGTTTTAAAAATATGGGGGACCCCTACATCTTTTGTCCCACGTATTTTTGGAACCTGGACCGTTCTAAGAGCCCGGTGCTGGTTGTCTAAATACGGGGAACCCCTGTCCAATTTTTCCCCCAGTATTTAAATAACCAGGACCGGCTCAAAGAGCCCGAGGCTGGTTATACTAAGGAGGGGGGACCTCACACATTTTTTTGTAACCCATTCAGACCCTTCTCCTTTAAGTTAATGGAAGCCCTGGACAACAAAATTGCATTCATGTCCTCCTCCCTCACCCTTCCCAGTCCCAAACACTCATTTTTTTTTCTTTAAAAATGTATAATATATAACAAGAACAATGAGCAGGCAGGCAGCGGGCATTGGCGGCATCGGACTGAGATAGAAATTAGTGGTGGAGGGCTGGGTCAGTTGATTGTGGGAGAGTTTGTAAGCCATTGGCGGTGGCAGCGGGTATCGGCTCAGAGGCAGTAGCGGGCATTGGCTAAGGGTCATCGGCAGGATTCGGCGGAAATTATGGCTGTAGTGCCTCACTAGCCACTGACCTCACCGCACGCCACTGTGGGACAGATGTAACATGCAGAGAGAGGTAGATTTGGGAGGGGGAATGTCCTAGCATAACTGTTAATTGCAGTGTAATACTGTAATTCAGCTGTGCAGCATTTGTGGCTAAATGTCAAAGAAGCCAGTATTTACCCTGCATGCAAAACAATAAATGTATTTGAACATACCTCCCAACTATACCAATTTTTGCAGGACAGTCACTTTTTTTGGGAATGTCCAGCTAACCCAAACACCCCCCCCCCCCCCTGTGGGGGCCGCAGTGTCCCATAGTCATGGGGAAGGGGGGGGGGGGTGGAAGGCTCCCTGTAGCTTGTTGCTCTGCAAATATGCACATTGTGGGTAATTCAGACCTGATCGCTAGGGTGTGTTTTTTGCATCCCTGTAATCAGGTAGTTGCCGCCTACAGCGGAAGGGAAAATTTGCTGTGCAGGTGTGTGATCACATGTGCACAAGAGCTGCACAGCTCAGCACTTACTCAGCCATTGAGGTGACGTCACAAATCCTCCCACAAAACGCCGGGTCCCTCCAGTGTTTTTCCGGACACTCCCTAGAAACATTCAGTTGCCACCCACACAAACACCCTCTTCTTGTCAATCTTCTTGTGATCTCCGGACCGTCGCACTTACGCATTGTGGCGCATACGCATGTGCAGTGCAGACCTGATTGCCCGCTGGGTGAAAATAAATTGAAGTGATCTGGTCTGAATAAGCCTCAATGTCTATTCACGGGAGACAGAGGGGCTGGGGCATGGCCAGCAGCTCACAGAGCACCTATAATGACAAAAATGGGAGACATGGCTCATGATCGCGATATACCTGCGAAGGTACGCCCTCTACTGATTGAGAGGCAGAGGCATTCGCATTTTCTCCGGGGCACCCGGAGAAAATGTAGGCACACGCACAGGATGGACCCTGCGTATATGCCCCCATCCTCTTCATAGTTTTTGCGGTTGTAACGCGTATTACGATCCAAACTATGTCTTATATACACGAGCAGTATGAAAATGGGGGTAATTCGATGGGGGTAATTCCAAGTTGATCACAGCAGGAATTTTGTTTGCAGTTGGGCAAAACCATGTGTACTGCAGGGGAGGCAGATATAACATGTGCAGAAAGAGTTAGATTTGGGTGAGTTATTTTGTTTCTGTGCAGGGTAAATACTGACTGCTTTATTTTTACACTGCAAATTAGATTGCAGATTGAACACACCACACCCAAATCTAACTCTCTCTGCACATGTTAAATCTGCCTTCCCTGCAGTGCACATAGGTGGTCATTCCGAGTTGTTCGCTCGGTAATTTTCTTCGCATCGCAGCGATTTTCCGCTTAATGCGCATGTGCAATGTTCGCACTGCGACTGCGCCAAGTAAATTTGCTATGCAGTTAGGAATATTACTCACGGTTTTTTCATCGTTCTGGTAAACGTAATGTGATTGACAGGAAGTGGGTGTTTCTGGGCGGAAACAGACCGTTTTAGGGGCGTGTGGGAAAAAATGCTACCGTTTCTGGGAAAAACGCGGTAATGGCTGGAGAAACGGAGGAGTGTCTGGGCGAACGCTGGGTGTGTTTGTGACGTCAAACCAGGAACGACAAGCACTGAACTGATCGCACTGGCAGAGTAAGTCTCGAGCTACTCAGAAACTGCACAGAGATGTCTTATCGCAATATTGCAAATCTTTCGTTCGCAATTTTAAGATGCTAAGATTCACTCCCAGTAGGCGGCGGCTTAGCGTGTGCAATGCTGCTAAAAGCAGCTTGCGAGCGAACAACTCGGAATGAGGGCCATGGGGGGTAATTCTGAGTTGATCGCAGCAGGATTTTTGTTAGCAGTTGGGCAAAACCATGTGCACTGCATTTACGAACAGATGATTTTTTATATAAATTTTAAAATGTTAGTAAATGTGTGTTTTTTTTCCAACCTGGAAGCCCAACATCAATTAAGATCGATCTTAAATAGACCCCTGGGTTTTAAGGATAACCATGGTTGAGTCCAATGGTTAATTCACATTGACCGAAGTTCTAATTAAGTCACCTGTGCTCAAGCATGATATCCTTAAAATCTGGATTGCAATGACAGCATTTGGGAACTATGCCTAAGGGTTTAATTTTTACATTTATCCACTGACAATAAATCTACCTACAATATCCCTGTAACTGTTATGATTACAGTATTTCACTAAATAATTTAATTTGCTGAACCTTCTGTAAAAAGAAATATTAAGATGCTGTAATTCCCAGATGCAGCAAATTTGTTAGCTAGTGGGCAAAACCATGTGCACTGCAGGGATGGGGGGGGGGGCAGATATAACATTTGCAGAGAGATTTAGGTGGGTTATATTGTTTGTGTGCAGGGTAAATACTGGCTGTTTAGTTTTTACACTGCAATTTAGATTTCAGTTTGAACACACCGCACCAAAATCTAACTCTCTCTGCACATATTATACACCCCCCCCCCCCCCTGCAGTGTACATGGTTTTAGCTAATAAATTTGCTGCTGTGATCAGATCTGAGTTAAGCCCTATGTATTTGGCACTGGCAAAGGGTTAGAGGCCTTGCTGTAGAGCTCACACCTTTCTTATCATGCATTGTAATATTTCTTATGTCCTGATGTTGTGCTCTCTGCTCCATCCAAGTAAACAGCAATGTAGCGTGGCTATCAAAGAGTGTGAAGATTGCAGATTTCCTGGGATTAATGCTAAAGAATGCTATTATAGAGGCTGCTGCTTTAATTCAAGTGTCACTGGGGTTAAATGGTGTTTTTACCTTAAAAACACAGGTAGAGTATACAGTACAGTGGTAGAGTGGGAGCATGTAGTGCTATTGATTACAGATTTGATGGAGCTTAAACATGGATAAGGTCCATAGCTATAAGAGTTTATCTTGTGTATCCTTTATTCTTAGTCATGGTCAGATAAGATTAGAAAATACCATTTAAGTGGAAATTTCCTGTTAGCTGTTTTAGCTAAATTGCACCAGTTAAAAAAAAAAAAACTAAGCTGCTGTAATTCCTGGATGTTTCCTTACTGCATCAACAGGAAGTGACAAGAAACAATGTAATGTGGAACCGTACAGCAGAAGGGATTGCGGCTACCCCACAATAAGTGCAGCGGAATGTAAGAAGAGGAATTGTTGCTTTGACTGCAGCATTCCCGGGGTTAACTGGTGTTTCTTCAAGTCACAAGGTATGGAGCTGCTGTATAGTTACTCGCAAGTCAGTAGTTGTATGATGCTCACACCTGTTAAGCTGGATACACACAGAATGCCCTACACAGGGGGTGAAATGAGCGCCCCCCCACCCCCCGTACGCTCAGCACACATCACGCTGTGCTGAGCGGGGGGAGAGATGTGTGCTGAGCAGTTCGCTCAGCACACATCTCCCCAAAATCGGGCCGTGAATACGGACCTTTAAACTGGATCCATACTTAGATTATCTGTCCAATTTTTTTTTTTTTCTAGTTGAAACAAAATTATGCTAATATGTGGCAGCAAATGACAATTGACCATTTGCTCACAAACACTGGAAAACATCCAAAAATGGTCATTTAGATAAATTGGTTAAATCCATTTCATTTAGCTAATTTATCCAAACTACCTTTATTGTATCTTTGTGGGTGAATGATGTGTGGGTCAGTGTTGAGGGTGGTGGAGGAGATGGGTAATAGGCACAGCAGGGTGTGGACAGTCAAATAGTGTGCTTAGAGGTTCAGAGTCATTGTATGAGACTCTGGCAACAGTGACTTGATGAGTCTGGTGTCCATAGGGTGGGACGCACTAACCTTTTTATGCTATTGAAATAGTTCTCCTCCTGACCGACGCAGTTCCTTGCTCCGAGGTTGGTGTATTGTCCTGTTGCAGCGCCTCTCCACTGTGGTCACAGTGAGCTGTGTGGTGTTGCTGGTGCATGCCAATCTCCCCCCAACCTCCCTCTGGCATTTCAGACCTACGTACGCATGATGGGATCTTGTATGATATGCGCGTGTGCTGTAGAGATGAAAGTGGCGGTGAGGAGGCAGATCGTGAGATGGGGAAACTTTGTGGACTGTTAGCGAAGGGGAGCACTGGGCAATCTGAGTTGCAAAGAGGGCAGCAGAAGAGGTTATTGCATGTGCACTGGTGACAGGTCCATCCTTGGTGGCTAGCCTCAGTGGTAAAGGGGTACATGAGCTAGTGTCCCTTGGTCAGCCATGTACCATGGCCACCTCCCTACCTCCTATATATTCTCCCTAATCTGTCACTTTGTTACGGTCTGCTGCTGGCACTGGTGTATCGTCCTGCAGATGCCGTCTCCGCCCATTGATGTGACTTCCCCCAGAGTTAGCCACACAGAGTGACAGATCTGGGAAAATATATAGGAGATCATTACTTTCACTTGCAGCCTACCTTATTTTTTGCAGCCTAGCATGCTCCTGACCCCTTCTCTCACTAATACTTTTACAACATTCATGAACTCATCTTAAGGTTTCTTTATTATTCAGTCACACTGTCTTGGATCCAAACCATTTCCTGTGGCATTGCAGTCAAACAATTGAGCTATTTACCCTTGCATAGAAAGGTATAATCTAAGCTAGAGAATTCTATTTGGAGCTCACCTTGTACTTTGTGAAGAAATAATCAGCATTGTGGCTGAGCAGATATATGGAGTGTGTGGCTGCACACTGCATTGATCTGCTGAGTTGCAATGCTAATAATATTTTTTTGCAAAGTACCAATAGCTTCATATAATGTTCACAATTTTTATGCAGGATCAAGTAGCTCAATGGGTAGGGTGTTTGATTAGAATTCAACAGGTTATAGGTTTGAATCCTGGGTATGGTAGTTTGAGGTGTTATTTAATAAAGTGTGTTTATATATTAGTCACACATGGCTTACTTGTACAAATGGCATGTCACCAGTTAGTGCTGACTGCTGATATGCCATTTGCACAAGCAAGCCATGTGTGACTGTATATGCATTTAAGGAGGGCCCCCCGGCAATACCACAAACCATTGAGTGTCAAGTATACTAGATATATCTTCATATCTCATGTGCTTTCTCTGAGACCAATCTTGTTATGCCCCTTCCCCACGAGGCATGCGCCTTTTGTCCATATTGCAAAAATAGTGGGGGGGGGGGGGGGCATATAATTCTCTGTCACAGGGCACTAAAAAGTCTAGTCATGGCTCTGGTATGCATTATGTAATCTGGCAGACCATCTCTCCAACACTGGCTGATTGGAATAGAAATCCGGTTATCTATGTGAGCAAATGACCATCAACGATTTACTCTCAAACACTAGAAAATGGACAAAAATGGTCCCCTAAACAAATTGGTTAAATTTTGGGTTTAACCAATTTGTGTAATGACCATTTTTGACCACTTTTCTAGTGTTTGGGAGCAAATGGTTAATCGACATTTGCTCCTATACATTACCAGATTTTTATTCCATCCATCCAGACTGGATAGATAGCCTGACAGATAATTGTGTAGTGTACGCCCAGGATAACTGTCAGTTATGCTTTCTTTTATGATGGCACACAAATGGGTGGGCAGATCCAGGGCAAGCACTGCCCACTCATGCATAGTTGTCAACTGATGTGAAGTTCCAGGGGGCAATCTCAGTTATAAATAATAGTATCTGGAAATTGTCCCTAGTTTAATAAAAAAAAAAAAAAAAAATTGATCAACTCCATTTATTTAGTATGATATCCCAGGTGATAGGATGCCGGCAGTCAGAATAACATGCTTTATTAAATAACACATCTCAAACTACAATACCCAGGATTCAAACCTATAACCTGTTGAATTCTAATCAAACACCCTACCCATTGAGCTATTTGATCCTGCATAAAAATTGTGAACATTATATGAAGCTATTGGTACTTTGAAAAAAAAAAGTATCAGCATTGCAACGCAGCAGATCCATGCAGTTTGCAGCCACACACTACATGTATCTGCTCAGCCACAATGCTGATTATTTCTTCACAAAGTACAAGGTGAGCTCCAAATAGAATTCTCTATCTTAGAATTATACCTTTCTATGCCAAACCTAGAAGTCGGGCCCCCCACCCTGGGATCCCCCAGAGGGAGGCCCGCCCCGTCATGCGGCAGGCTTGTCCGTTTTGGAAGCAGGCTGACGGGCAGCCCAGGCTTGCTTCAGTCTGGGCTTGGCAGGTCTGGAAGCATGAGCTTGCTTTGGGTATGCCTGACCATGGGTACGCTTTACCTGGAGGATGAAAGGGCCAAGGAAAAGTACTTTTAGCCTTCTGCGTGGTAGGAGTCATACTAGGTAGGCAAGTTGTTTTAGCAGTAGCCAGATCAGCTACAATCTTATTGAGGTCTTCTCCAAAGAGAGTGTCTCCCTTGAAAGGAAGCACCTCCAGGGTTTTCTTGGAATCCATATCCACCGACCAGGATCTCAACCAGCTGTATAAAGTATTACCTTGGAACTGGCTCTCCACTCCCCATTATCTGGTTATCATGACTTCCTCCGCCAGTTTCCAGACTCGCTTGCTGAAGCTCGGCCACTTCTTCCTAGCAGCAGGCTCCTGGATCACTGGGCAGCAGAGGTGCTTGGGAGCCGGATGGGGGAGGAGCAATATGGCAGGCAGCCTTTGGCACCCACCCACACCCACACCCACACACACACACACACACTAAAAAAGAACATATCCCAGTTTAACATAACGCTATGTGGTGCAAAGTATGGAGCTGGTCACTTGTATCAGACCTCTGACATTTGCCTTTTCACCCATATTGCATACTTTTTCTTGCAGGTTGTGTCTTAATTCAAGAAGTGTTCTAAGTACTTCAGCTTAGTATCTTTACTGACCCCTCTTTACCCCACACTACATAACTGACCCCTCTATACCCTACACTACATCACTGACCTTTCTATAACCATCACTGCATTACTGACCCCTCTTTACAGTACACTGACCTCTATATACCTGCTAGTACATCCCTGATGCCTATATTCCCTACGCTACATCCCTGACACCTCTATTCCCTACGCCACATCCCTGATGCCTCTATTCCCTACGCCACATCCCTGACGCCTCTATTCCCTACGCCACATCCCTGACGCCTCTATTCCCTACGCCACATCCCTGACGCCTCTATTCCCTACGCCACATCCCTGACGCCTCTATTCCCTACGCCACATCCCTGACGCCTCTATTCCCTACGCCACATCCCTGACGCCTCTATTCCCTACGCCACATCCCTGACGCCTCTATTCCCTACGCCACATCCCTGACGCCTCTATTCCCTACGCCACATCCCTGACGCCTCTATTCCCTACGCCACATCCCTGACGCCTCTATTCCCTACGCCACATCCCTGACGCCTCTATTCCCTACGCCACATCCCTGACGCCTCTATTCCCTACGCCACATCCCTGACGCCTCTATTCCCTACGCCACATCCCTGACGCCTCTATTCCCTACGCCACATCCCTGACGCCTCTATTCCCTACGCCACATCCCTGACGTCTCTATTCCCTACGCCACATCCCTGACGCCTCTATTCCCTTAGCCACATCCCTGACGCCTCTATTCCCTTAGCCACATCCCTGACGCCTCTATTCCCTACGCCACATCCCTGACGCCTCTATTCCCTACGCCACATCCCTGACGCCTCTATTCCCTACGCCACATCCCTGACGCCTCTATTCCCTACGCCACATCCCTGACGACTCTATTCCCTACGCCACATCCCTGACGCCTCTATTCCCTACGCCACATCCCTGACGCCTCTATTCCCTACGCCACATCCCTGACGCCTCTATTCCCTACGCCACATCCCTGACGCCTCTATTCCCTACGCCACATCCCTGACGCCTCTATTCCCTACGCCACATCCCTGACGCCTCTATTCCCTACGCCACATCCCTGACGCCTCTATTCCCTACGCCACATCCCTGACGCCTCTATTCCCTACGCCACATCCCTGACGCCTCTATTCCCTACGCCACATCCCTGACGCCTCTATTCCCTACGCCACATCCCTGACGCCTCTATTCCCTACGCCACATCCCTGACGCCTCTATTCCCTACGCCACATCCCTGACGCCTCTATTCCCTACGCCACATCCCTGACGCCTCTATTCCCTACGCCACATCCCTGACGCCTCTATTCCCTACGCCACATCCCTGACGCCTCTATTCCCTACGCCACATCCCTGACGCCTCTATTCCCTACGCCACATCCCTGACGCCTCTATTCCCTACGCCACATCCCTGACGCCTCTATTCCCTACGCCACATCCCTGACGCCTCTATTCCCTACGCCACATCCCTGACGCCTCTATTCCCTACGCCACATCCCTGACGCCTCTATTCCCTACGCCACATCCCTGACGCCTCTATTCCCTACGCCACATCCCTGACGCCTCTATTCCCTACGCCACATCCCTGACGCCTCTATTCCCTACGCCACATCCCTGACGCCTCTATTCCCTACGCCACATCCCTGACGCCTCTATTCCCTACGCCACATCCCTGACGCCTCTATTCCCTACGCCACATCCCTGACGCCTCTATTCCCTACGCCACATCCCTGACGCCTCTATTCCCTACGCCACATCCCTGACGCCTCTATTCCCTACGCCACATCCCTGACGCCTCTATTCCCTACGCCACATCCCTGACGCCTCTATTCCCTACGCCACATCCCTGACGCCTCTATTCCCTACGCCACATCCCTGACGCCTCTATACAGTACAATGCATTACTGATCCCTCTAGACCATACATCCTCATTACATCAGAGAGTTAGTGAAACACTGGAAAAAATAAGGGTATAAGTGGACTACAGAAACTGATGCTCTAAACAAAGGAGAGAGAGAGAGTAAAGCACAAGGGAAAGTGGGCAATTGGAACACCATAGAGAGAGGAGAGATAGAAATGCCTGAAAAAGTAAAGGGGGTTGGGTATGGCATCCGGCGCTCGGGATTTCAGAGGTCACATGATCCCCAATCCTAATACTAACCCTCTGGGGGGGTGGCGGATAGGGCTAACCCTCAGGGGGTGGCAGCTAGGGCTACCCCCCCCCCCCTCCTAGTGCCTTCCCTTACACCACCTCCCCTGGTCCGACTCCTAACCCTCCCTCCAATACTCGCCTTCGGGATGTTGGCTGTCTGTGTGCCGGCACCAGTCTCCCAAGTGGTGTCAGGATTCCAACATCGGTCAAATGACCGCCGGTATACCGTCTGCCAGGATGGTAAATGTATCCTGAGGACAGGTAGTGAGTGTGGAGGGATAGGTGGTTCAGTAAAATGTAACGGCTCAAACTGCGATCATTCACTGATAAATTGATTTATAGCTCTCCCTTTTTAACCATTGCAATTATAAAAGCAATGTTTTTTAAACTTTTAAATAAAGCTTGTTAGCATCCCCAGCACACTGTATATGCTGGGAGATGTAGTTCTCAATATGAAAACATTTAATTACTGTATGAACTCTAATCCCCCAACTGAAACCTGGATGGTGCTCCTGGCAAGTGACATCCTGGCCAAGGGGTAGATACGCCCCTGAGGGTCAGGGCCAGCAACAGAAATCTTGGGCCCCAGTACACTGATATCTCTGGGGCCCCCTTAAGCCCCCCTTAACTTGGCAGAGGGATCTTTAAAAAAAAAATGGAGCCTTTGACTCGGACCGTCAGTGAGGCCGGCAGGTGGTTTTCATACTGGGCTATCCAGCTCTTCGGTGGCGGTGGCAGGGACATTCAGAAAAGGGCCAGCACAGCAACATGCATAATAATGGCAATACAGTATGGACCACAGGGACTGGACAAAGTGATGGGGTAAAAGGAGGGGGGAGGGTTTAGTTGGCCTGTTGACACTGCAGCATACTTACGACTGCAAGGGATATAGGACTCTTGAGTTCACGGGCCAATTTCATGGCAGTCTCGGATAGGAGGGCATTGTGGATTCACCAAGGGAATGCTGATGCTGACTCCAAGAAGAAAGGGAGTCTCTTCCCTATGAAGGTGAAGCCTTGTTTGGCGACGGCCTAGTTAATTTGATCTCGGCAGCTCCCGCAGGTAAGTCAACCTTCTTGCCCTATGTTCCCTCTCAACGGATGAAGATGCATCATTATCTACCGCAGTCATTTTGGCCCAATAGATATGCAAGAAGTTAAGATTCCCCTTTCTTTGCAGGTAGAGGAAGGAGAAGGAAGAGGTCTGTAGCCTCTTCAAGATCGCAGGAGCAGAGATTGTCCTCTGCTTCTGCCAAATCCACTGCATGACGCTGGGGCTTTCTTGCAGGAGCCCACACCAGTGGGGGCACGTCTAAAACTCTTCAGTCAGTTCTGGATTAATTCGGACCTGGACTCGTGGGTTTTACAAATAGTGTCCCAAGGGTACAAACTGGGGTTTCAAGACGTTCCCCCTCACCGATTGTTCAAATTGGCCTTAGTCAGCAGGGAGAAGGTTTTTATTCAAGCCTCTTCGTGGTCCCGAAGCCGGACGGCTCAGTCAGACCAATCTAAAATCTGAAATCCCTCAATTTCTTCCTAAAGAAATTCAATTTCAAGATGGAATCTCTCAGGGTAGTGATCTCCAGTCCGGAGGAAAGAGATTTCATGGTTTTGGTAGACATAAAGGATGCCTACTTACATGTTCCCATTTAGCCACTGCATCAAGCTACCTAAGGTTTGCAATTCAGGATTGTCATTACCAATTTCAGACATTGCCGTTTGGTCTGTCCACGGCTCCGAGGATTTTTACCAGGGTGATGGCGGAAATGATGGTTCTCCTTCGCAAGCAAGGAGTCACAATTATCCCGTACTTGGATGATCTCCTGATAAAGGCGAGATCCAGGGACCAGTTGGTGCAAAACATTGCACTCTCCCTGACAGTTCTTCAACAACATGGTTGGCTCCTACACTTGCCAAAATCGCAGTTGGTCCCAATGACGCGGTAGTTGTTTTTGGGAGTCATGCTGGACACAGAAGAGGTTTTCTTCCAGGGGAAAGGCTATGGAGATCCAGAGTCTGGTCAAACAAATTCTGAAACCAGCAAGAGTGTTAATCCATCAATACATTCGGTTGCTGGGGAAGATGGTTGTGGCCTACGAGGCCATTCAGTTTGGCAGGTTCCATGCCAGAGTGTTCCAGTGGGACCTGTTGGACAAGTGGTCCGGATCCCACCTACACATGCACCGGAGGATAATCCTGTCTTCCAAGACCAGAATCTCACTCCATTGGTGGCTGCACAGTTCTCACCTCCTAGAGGGGCGATGGTTCGGGATCCAGCACTGGATCCTAGGGACCACAGATGCAACCCTCCGAGGCTGGGGAGCAGTCACACAGGGGGAAAACGTCCAAGGAAGATGGTCAAGTCAGGAAAGTTGTCTCCACATAAATGTTCTGGAGTTAAAGGCCATTTAATAACTGCAGACACAGTACACACTGGGACGGGTGCCCAGCATCCTCTACAGACTAGGAGAAAAGGATTTACCGGTAGGTATTAAAATCCTAGTTTCTCTAACGTCCTAGAGGATGCTGGGGACTCCGTAAGGACCATGGGGATAGACGGGCTCCGCAGAGTTCATGATCTTCACTGAGGTAACGCACAGCACTGCAGCTGTGCGCCATTGCTCCCATACACCTCACATACTCCGGTCACTGTAAGGGTGCAGGGCGCAGGGGGGGCACCCTGGGCAGCAATATAAACCTCTTTTTGGCAAAAATATAACATATATACAGCTGGGCACTGTATATATGTATGAGCCCCCGCCAATTTTACAGTTTAAGCGGGACAGAAGCCCGCCGCCGAGGGGGCAGGGCTTCTCCCTCAGCACTCACCAGCGCCATTTTTTCTCCACAGCACCGCTGAGAGGAAGCTCCCCGGACTCTCCCCTGCTTATACCACGGTAGAGAAGATGGTTGAAAAGAGGGGGGGGGGGGCACAAAATTCGGCGCAAATTACATACAGCAGCGCTACTGGACAAACATTAAGATACTGTGTTGTTCCTGGGTTATATAGCGCTGGGGTGTGTGCTGGCATACTCTCTCTCTGTCTCTCCAAAGGGCCTTGTGGGGAAACTGTCTCCAGAAAAAGCATTCCCTGTGTGTGTGGTGTGTCGGTACACGTGTGTCGACATGTCTGAGGAAGAAGGCTATATTAGAGAGGATTGGGAGCAAATGAATGTGGTGTCCTCGCTGACACCTGATTGGATGGATATGTGGAATGCTTTAAATGCTAGTGTAAACTCATTGCACAAAAGATTAGACAAGGCTGAAGCTTTGGGACAGTCAGGGTCTCAACCCATGCCTGATCCTATGTTGCAGGGACTGTCAGGGTCTCATAAGCGCCCACTATCCCAGATTGTTGACACAGATACCGACATGGATTCTGACTCCAGTGTCGATTACGATGATGCAAAGTTACAGCCAAAATTGGCAAAATCCATTCGATATATGATTATGGCAATAAAAGATGTTTTGCACATCACAGAGGAACCCCCTGTCCCTGACAAGAGGGTACATATGTACAAGGGAAAGAAGCCTGAGGTAACCTTTGAGGGGGTCACACGAGCTGAACGAGTTATGTGAAAAAGCTTGGGAATCTCCAGATAAAAGACTGCAGATTTCCAAAAGGATTCTTATGGCGTATCCTTTTCCATCAACGGATAGGTTACGATGGAAATCCTCCCCTAGGATGGACAAAGCATTAACACGCACAGCTACAGTTGGAAAATCAAATTTTTACCTTATGTTCCCTCACAGCATAAGAAAGCTCCGCATTATCAAATGCAGTCCTTTCGGTCACAAAGAAACAAGAAAGTGCGAGGTGCGTCCTTTCTTGCCAGAGGTAGGGGCAGAGGAATAAAGCTGCACAACACAGCTAGTTCCCAGGAACAGAAGTCCTCCCCGGCCTCTACAAAATCTACCTAATGACGCTGGGGCTCCACTGGCAGAGTCCGGCCCATGTGATGTCATGCAGCTGCTCTGACCACACCTCCTGTTTCTCCGTTGCCGACCCCATTTTGAAACCGTGCCCCCGCACCGCTCCATCTCCGACTTGGAAATGGAGTGTTGTTGACCCCCCTCCCCCCCTCCCTTCACCGATTCACAGGCAGAGGCGATCGCATTATCTGCGGGGTGCCGCAGAAAATGCAGGCGGATGCGTATGCTCTTAGCAGTTTTTGCAGTTGGATTGCGATCCAACCTGAATCAGGCCCCATTACCTATCACAATGCACTGCGGGTAGTACAAAATGGGGTTAATATAGGAGAAAAAACCCCAGAGCTGTGCTCCTTAACTGTCCCTGGTGGCTAGTGGAGCGGCTGCCCAGTAATCAGTGTCCACGCCAGTGCGCACACGGCCCGCCGCCATCAGCGGCCTCGTGATCCCGGAGGGTGGTGTGTGTGTGTGTGACTGACCTTAGGAAGAAACCGGAGCCTCCGCTGCAGTGACCCAGCAACCGGGGCACGGGAGTATACTGCGCCACTGGGAGTGATGGAGCTGCAGTATAGAAGTCTATTAGACCTAGCCTGCTGCAGCCCTTGTAGATTCTTATGAAAAAAGTTCTTCTTTTCTTGCCAAAATTAATAGCTAAGAATAGGCTGCCTGAGGCAGCTCCCTGTTAAGTGGCCTGCTACTGAAGGCACCAACTACAAACTGAGCTCCCTGTTCATGGAAGCGAGGTTATAGAGGAGGGGGCGCTGAGCATTTTGGGAACAGTCAAAAGCTTTGAGCCTGTTGGTGCCTCAGATCAAGATCCTACTCTACACCCCAATGTGAATCCTTGTGGAGTCCAGTGTACCCCACAGAAGAAATTAATGTGTCACACCCATTGGCAGCAACATTAGAATAGCTGCTGATGGGCACAATTGAGAAAGGAAGGGGGGAAAACATTTGAATCCAGCACATATATGTAATTTGAATATGTAATTTGTACCTTCCTACTTTAAAATGTAATGGATGAACCTCACCCTTTGAGAACTATCTTCATGATCAAAAGATCTCATATGCAAGATAAGTATGTGTTGGGATAGGGTTGTGGAGGGCGGCTGCTCGGGCACACCCCTGTCAAGTTAAGGAGATTCAACTGAGGCAGCACAAGGGAACTCTCATCTGGGGACAACAACTGCAGGGAGAACACATTTTCAGACGAATGTGGGAGGGCAGAAGGCTGCCTAATACTGAAGCACCCCCAAACAACAAACCAAATGCAACAACTAGTGCAAGCATTCCTGGGGGAAGGCCTGCAGCAGATGGATTTGCATATGGTGATGTCATCCAAGCAGTGGACATAGTTGGCTGCAACCCTCGTCTGCATATGAAAAGCGAAAAGGGTCACGCAGGGCATGGCGGCCTTTGTGGGGTTGCGCTTGGATGACACCTAAATCGCTTTATACACCCCCACCCCCCATCAGTGTGGGCTCATGTTGGCCATGCCCCAGCCCCTGAAGCATTCAAGCTGATTTCTTGCAGCAGCTGGACCCAGTAACAGCTCCAGAGTTGCTCTACAAGACAAGTAAAAGGGTGTGAGCCCTGCAGCACCACCTGTAGTTTGCATACACACATATATAGGACAGCATCTCTTATATGCCCCAGGGTCAATAAAATAGTATCCTTATCTATGGTATCCATCCCCTCAGATAAGGTAACCGTCCATGCCGCTACAGCACTACACACCCAGGCCGACGCAATTGCCGGTCTGAGTAAGGTACCTGAATGTGTATAAATGGACTTCAGGGTAATCTCCTGTTTGCGGTCAGCAGACTCTTTGAGGGTAGCCGTATACTGGGACGGGAGGGCTACCTTCTTGGATAAGCGTGTTAATGCTTTGTCCACCCTAGGGGAGGATTCCCCTCGTAACCTATCCATTGATGGGAAAGGATACGCCATAAGAATCCTTTTGGAAATCTGCAGTCTTTTATCTGGAGATTCCCAAGCTTTTTCACATAACTCGTTCAGCTCGTGTGACCCCCTCAAAGGTTACCTCAGGCTTTTTTCCCTTGTACATATGTACCCTCTTGTCAGGGACAGGGGGTTCCTCTCTGATGTGCAAAACATATTTTATTGCCATAATCATATATCGAATGGATTTTGCCAATTTTGGCTGTAACTTTGCATCATCGTAATCGACACTGGAGTCAGAATCCGTGTCGGTATCTGTGTCAACAATCTGGGATAGTGGGCGCTTATGAGACCCTGACAGTCCCTGCAACATAGGATCAGGCATGGGTTGAGACCCTGACTGTCCCAAAGCTTCAGCCTTGTCTAATCTTTTGTGCAATGAGTTTACACTAGCATTTAAAACATTCCACATATCCATCCAATCAGCTGTCGGTGGAGACACCACATTCATTTGCTCCTGCTCCTCTCTAATATAGCCTTCTTCCTCAGACATGTCGACACACGTGTACCGACACCACAAACACAGGGAATGCTTTTTCTGAAGACCGTTTCCCCACAAGGCCCTTTGGAGAGACAGAGAGAGAGTATGCCAGCACACACCCCAGCGCTATATAACCCAGGAATACACAGTAACTTAATGTTTGCCCAGTAGTACTGCTGTATGTAATTTGCGCCGAATTATGTGCCCCCCCCCTCTTTTCAACTCTCTTGTCTACTATGGTATAAGCAGGGGAGAGTCCGGGGAGCTTCCTCTCAGCGGTGCTGTGAAGAAAAAATGGCGCTGGTGAGTGCTGAGGGAGAAGCCCCGCACCCTCGGCGGCGGGCTTCTGTCCCGCTTAAACTGTAAAATTGGTGGGGGCTCATACATATATACAGTGCCCAGCTGTATATGTGTTATAGTTTTGCCAAAAAGAGGTTTATATTGCTGCCCAGGTGCCCCCCCCCCCCCCCCCTGCGCCCTGCACCCTTACAGTGACTGGAGTGTGTGATGTGTATGGGAGCAATGGTGCACAGCTGCAGTGCTGTGCGTTACTTCAGTGAAGATCATGAAGTCTTTTGCCACCTCTGAAGTCTTCTTTTCTTCTCATACTCACCCGGCTTCTATCTTCCGGCTCTGCAAGGGGGACGGAGGTGCGGCTCTGGGACGGACGGCGATGGTGAGATCCTGCGTACCAATCCCTCTGGAGCTAATGGTGTCCAGTAGCCTAAGAAGCAGGACCTTACAACTCGGAGAGTAGGGCTGCTTCTCTCCCCTCAGTCCCTCGATGAGGGAGTCTGTTGCCAGCAGTGCTCCCTGAAAATTAAAAACCTAACAAAATACTTTCTGTCAGAAAGCTCAGGAGAGCTCCTGAAAAGCACCCAGTCTCCACTGGGCACAGTATCAAACTGAGGTCTGGAGGAGGGGCATAGAGGGAGGAGCCAGTGTACACCCAGAACTAAAGTCTTTCTTAAAGTACCCATGTCTCCTGCGGAGCCTGTCTATCCCCATGGTCCTTACGGAGTCCCCAGCATCCTCTAGGACGTTAGAGAAAATAGGATTTTAATACCTACCGGTAAATCCTTTTCTCTTAGTCCGTAGAGGATGCTGGGCACCCGTCCCAGTGCTTACTGTGTCTGCAGTTATTAAATGGCCCTTAACTCCAGAATATTTATGTGGAGACAACTTTCCTGACTTGACCATCTTCCTTGGATGTTTTCCACCTGTGTGACTGCTCCCCAGCCTTGGAGGGTTGCATCCGTGGTCCCTAGGATCCAGTCCTGGATCCCGAACCATTGCCCCTCTAGGAGGTGAGAACTGTGCAGCCACCAATGGAGTGAGATTCTGGTCTTGGAAGACGGGATTATCCTCCGGTGCATGTGTAGGTGAGGTCCGGACCACTTGTCCAACAGGTCCCACTGGAACACTCTGGCATGGAACCTGCCAAACTGAATGGCCTCGTAGGCCGCAACCATCTTCCCCAGCAACAGAATGCATTGATGGATTAACACTCTTGCTGGTTTTAGAATTTGTTTGACCAGACTCTGGATCTCCATAGCCTTTCCACTGGAAGAAAGCATCTTCTGTGTCCAGTATGACTCCCAAAAACAACAACCGCGTCATTGGGACCAACTGCGATTTTTGCAAGTTTAGGAGCCAACCATGTTGTTGAAGAACTGTCAGGGAGAGTAGATGTTTTGCACCAACTGGTCCCTGGATCTCGCCTTTATCAGGAGATTATCCAAGTACGGGATAATTGTGACTCCTTGCTTGCGAAGGAGAACCATAATTTCCGCCATCACCCTGGTGAAAATCCTCGGAGCCGTGGACAGACCAAACGGCAACGTCTGAAATTGGTAATGACAATCCTGAATTGCAAACCTCAGGTAGCTTTATGCAGTGGCTAAACGGGAACATGTAATTAGGCATCCTTATGTCTACCAAAACCATGAAATCTCCTTCCTCCGGACTGGAGATCCCTACCCTGAGAGATTCCATCTTGAAATTGAATTTCTTTAGGTAGAAATTGAGGGATTTCAGATTTAAGATTGGTCTGACTGAGCCGTCCGGCATCGGGACCACGAAGAGGCTTGAATAAAAACCTTCTCCCTGCTGACTAAGGCCGATTTGAACAATCGGTGAGGGGGAACGTCTTGAAACCCCAGTTTGTACCCTTGTGACACTATTTGTAAAACCCACGAGTCCAGGTCTAAATTAATCCAGAACTGACTGAAGTGTTTTAGACGTGCCCCCACTGGTGCGGGCTCCTGCAAGAAAGCCCTAGCGTCATGCAGTGGATTTGGGAGAAGCAGAGGACGATCTCTGCTCCTGCGATCTTGAAGAGGCTACAGACCTCTTCCCTCTTTTCCTTCCTCTACCTGCAAAGAAAGGGGAATCTTAACTTCTTGCATATCTATTGGGCCAAAATGACTGCATTAGACAATGATGCGTCTTCATCCGTTGAGAGGGAACATAGGGCAAGAAGGTTGACTTACCTTCGGGAGCTGCCGAGATCAAATTAACTAGGCCGTCACCAAACAAGGCTTCACCTTCATAGGGAAGAGACTCCCTTTCTTCTTGGAGTCAGCATCAGCATTCCCTTGGTGAATCCACAATGCCCTCCTATCCGAGACTGCCATGAAATTTGCCCGTGAACTCAAGAGTCCTATATCCCTTGCAGTCTCACGTAAGTATGCTGCAGTGTCCTTGATATGATCCAACGTAAGGAGTATCCCATCTCTCCAAGATATCTATATCGGATGATGAGGTATTCGACCAATTCTTGAATACTACTACTCACCCATGCGCATGTAATGGCAGGTCTAAGTAATGTACCCGAGGTTACATAACTAGAAATAATGTAGCTTCCTGCATACGATCCGCTGGATTTGTGACAGGGCCCCGTGCAGAAGAGGGGGTGACTCCCACTTTATTCTGTCCGCAGCAGGAAATGAATAAACAACCGGAAACCTTTTGGGGATTT